>NC_086444.1:982017308-982187426 GCF_028390025.1 Pseudophryne corroboree | reverse complement strand
GGTGAGTGCTGGAACCGCTCTGAGGAGAAGCTCCGCCCCCTAAAATGGTTCGTCTTCCCGCACTTGTAAGGATTATACTGGCCTGAAGTATCGCATGCTAGCAGCAGTACAGAGTCGCTGATAGCTTAGATGACCAGTCTGTAGGGAATTGCGCTGGCACAGGGCGCCCCTCACAGCGCCGCACCACAGTACCTCTGAGCCCTCCAGAGCGCAGCATCCGCGCTGCGCTCCCACCCTGATGCTGCCATTCTCACCGGCTCCCTGCTTGTCGGGGCGCCAGCGTCCAACTCACCGCTGACGTCTTCTGGCTTTGTTAGGGGGTGGCAGCAGTGCTGCGGGAGCAAGCAGTCGCCTCGGGGGCTTGCGATCGACACCCTCAGGAGCTCAGAGTCCTGTCAGCGGAGACAGGGGCCATTAACCTCAGAGGGTTGGATCCTACTCCCCCCCCTAAGTCCCATGAAGCAGGGAGGCTGTTGCCAGCAGCCTTCCTGTGCCTAACTCTTAATAAAACTAAAAAAAAACGAATAGAACTCCTAGGAGCTCCCCTAGCTGTGACCGGCTCCACCGGGCACATTTTCTAAACTGAGTCTGGTAGGAGGGGCATAGAGGGAGGAGCCAGCCCACACTTTTAAATTCTTAAAGTGCCCATGGCTCCCAAGGGACCCGTCTATACCCCCATGGTACTAATGTGGACCCCAGCATCTTCTAGGACATAAGAGAAATATCTTCATATACAGTATAGTATAGAGAACATAGTGATTATTATCCATCCGTCAACTATACAGATGACATGAACATGGCATATAGATCCGTACTCTGGATATATGAATGACCATCTGGTATAAAGCAACTGCAGTGTCTTCCTACAAACAACATAAGTGACTAATCCATTAATAAGTGTAATAATATCAGCCTACAAAGTGCAGCTAATGATATGACTGTACAGTTATGATTGAGATTACATAAGTAATCAATCAACAGCCATAATAATAATATCTGCCTGCAAACTGTGGCTGGTGAGATGATAAGAGGAATGTTCACCATAACAGCACAATATAAAGTCAAGATTCAGGTGTTAAATATCTAATGAATAAAATTTTGCATGCAAGAGATAACAGTTAAAACATCTGTAAAATAAAAAGCTGGCAATTAAATATAATTAAACTATAGTCAATCAACTACTAAGAAGCCTTTGATCAATTGTACTGTTTACTCAGAAAAGGGGTGTTCATGGCTTATCAAATACATACCAACTAAATACCACAGTAATAATAGCCAATGTGTCTCAAATTCAAAATGATAAAGCAGGGACCAGCAATTATTTCAGCTTAGGGTCACGTAACTAGTTTAACAAAATTGTTGGCGACCGCACTGGGATGGGGGGGCAGGGTGGCGGGACACATATTTGGCATCAGGCAGAAATGGACTGGGGCTAAAAATCAGCACCAGCATTGTTTCCGTGTGCGTGACGCAGGCAAGTGCATAGGGAAATGATTATGTATCACAGGGGCATTCTAAGCATGACAGCCACTGGAACTGCTCAGCCAGGTCTCCAGACAGCTGGATCAGTCCGTCTGCCCTTATGGCATTTGCCAGAATTGCCAAATAGCCAGTCTGGCCATGGAGTCCAGTAAAGAGAAATACACATGCAAAATTGAAGACACAGAGGGAGATGTATTATGCAGCACATATTGTGTCACTATAGCATTTCCTGCTTTGCCTCTTTACCGTGGCTTCACCTGACTAGATGTATCATCATCTCGTCTGCTGGAGTGGGGGACTGAAAACTCCCCCCATTTCAGCGATCCTGGTCTCAGCCACTCAGCCGGTGCATAGCGCCCATTTCACTTCTCACACACTGCAATAGTAATATATTGGGGCAAACCAGTAACTGCCGCACTAACGTGTGCAGTTACCGTTTTCTCCACTATCGTTACATAATACATCTACCCTGCAGTAACAAAAACACACATGGGATAATAGAGACAAACAAAATACAAATATTTGCAAAGGCGGGCAACCAAACATGGGAAAGTAGGGGGAATTGAGCAGTGAATTGTCAACACAGATTGGCGCTGGTGAGCCGGATTGGGTTTCGAACAGACTTGAGCCACTGATTACTTCCTTCATTTACTATAATGTGCATTGTGTGGTCTCAGCAAAGGTGGTGACTGTAACCTAAATGAGCAGGTCCTAACTGCCTGGCGGGCCGCATGTGGTTGCGGGCCACAAATCAATGCAGTCCTAAAGATGGTGTCCACAAAAGGCTCAAAATGATTACTAATCACTAGTTAAAACAGGATGATAATGAAACCTGTTCATTAATCACTTTCATAGCTAGAGCTTGCAAAACACAGTATCCCATCTTACCATCAGCCTTAACCAGTATAGTATAGGACGTCAGGCCTATAAGGACGTTGCAGTGGCTAGTGTATGAAGTGGCTAGTTATTAAGTGGCAGCTAATATCAATAGCAGTGTTATACCTGTGTTTCATTGGTTGCATCTTCAACTGATATTTGGAATTGACTCCTGTCTCTCCTTTTCACCAACAGGTAACTACAGCAGAGAGCTGATCACTGTGTGTTTATTGCTAAAAAGATATATTTGGTAACTACAGCAGAGAGCTGATCACTGTGTGTTTATTGCTAAAAAGATATATTTGGTAACTACAGCAGAGAGCTGATCACTGTGTGTTTATTGCTAAAAAGATATATTTGGTAACTACAGCAGAGAGCTGATCACTGTGTGTTTATTGCTAAAAAGATATATTTGGTAACTACAGCAGAGAGCTGATCACTGTGTGTTTATTGCTAAAAAGATATATTTGGTAACTACAGCAGAGAGCTGATCACTGTGTGTTTATTGCTAAAAAGATATATTTGGTAAATTGTTAAGTGGATTAATATCTGTAGTCAGCAAAAACTTTGTGATTGACTGGGGCTTAGATTTCACATTTGGTAGTTGATTATCACCTTTTGGTGGAGGGTTGCTGTGTGGGGGAGGGGGTTTTAATCACAAAGAGCATGTGTTTGTAGACTTACTTAACCAGTATAGTATAGGACGTCAGGCCTATAAGGACGTTGCAGTGGCTAGTGTATGAAGTGGCTAGTTATTAAGTGGCAGCTAATATCAATAGCAGTGTTATACCTGTGTTTCATTGGTTGCATCTTCAACTGATATTTGGAATTGACTCCTGTCTCTCCTTTTCACCAACAGGTAACTACAGCAGAGAGCTGATCACTGTGTGTTTATTGCTAAAAAGATATATTTGGTAAATTGTTAAGTGGATTAATATCTGTAGTCAGCAAAAACTTTGTGATTGACTGGGGCTTAGATTTCACATTTGGTAGTTGATTATCACCTTTTGGTGGAGGGTTGCTGTGTGGGGGAGGGGGTTTTAATCACAAAGAGCATGTGTTTGTAGACTTACTTAACCAGTATAGTATAGGACGTCAGGCCTATAAGGACGTTGCAGTGGCTAGTGTATGAAGTGGCTAGTTATTAAGTGGCAGCTAATATCAATAGCAGTGTTATACCTGTGTTTCATTGGTTGCATCTTCAACTGATATTTGGAATTGACTCCTGTCTCTCCTTTTCACCAACAGGTAACTACAGCAGAGAGCTGATCACTGTGTGTTTATTGCTAAAAAGATATATTTGGTAAATTGTTAAGTGGATTAATATCTGTAGTCAGCAAAAACTTTGTGATTGACTGGGGCTTAGATTTCACATTTGGTAGTTGATTATCACCTTTTGGTGGAGGGTTGCTGTGTGGGGGAGGGGGTTTTAATCACAAAGAGCATGTGTTTGTAGACTTACTTAACCAGTATAGTATAGGACGTCAGGCCTATAAGGACGTTGCAGTGGCTAGTGTATGAAGTGGCTAGTTATTAAGTGGCAGCTAATATCAATAGCAGTGTTATACCTGTGTTTCATTGGTTGCATCTTCAACTGATATTTGGAATTGACTCCTGTCTCTCCTTTTCACCAACAGGTAACTACAGCAGAGAGCTGATCACTGTGTGTTTATTGCTAAAAAGATATATTTGGTAAATTGTTAAGTGGATTAATATCTGTAGTCAGCAAAAACTTTGTGATTGACTGGGGCTTAGATTTCACATTTGGTAGTTGATTATCACCTTTTGGTGGAGGGTTGCTGTGTGGGGGAGGGGGTTTTAATCACAAAGAGCATGTGTTTGTAGACTTACTTAACCAGTATAGTATAGGACGTCAGGCCTATAAGGACGTTGCAGTGGCTAGTGTATGAAGTGGCTAGTTATTAAGTGGCAGCTAATATCAATAGCAGTGTTATACCTGTGTTTCATTGGTTGCATCTTCAACTGATATTTGGAATTGACTCCTGTCTCTCCTTTTCACCAACAGGTAACTACAGCAGAGAGCTGATCACTGTGTGTTTATTGCTAAAAAGATATATTTGGTAAATTGTTAAGTGGATTAATATCTGTAGTCAGCAAAAACTTTGTGATTGACTGGGGCTTAGATTTCACATTTGGTAGTTGATTATCACCTTTTGGTGGAGGGTTGCTGTGTGGGGGAGGGGGTTTTAATCACAAAGAGCATGTGTTTGTAGACTTACTTAACCAGTATAGTATAGGACGTCAGGCCTATAAGGACGTTGCAGTGGCTAGTGTATGAAGTGGCTAGTTATTAAGTGGCAGCTAATATCAATAGCAGTGTTATACCTGTGTTTCATTGGTTGCATCTTCAACTGATATTTGGAATTGACTCCTGTCTCTCCTTTTCACCAACAGGTAACTACAGCAGAGAGCTGATCACTGTGTGTTTATTGCTAAAAAGATATATTTGGTAAATTGTTAAGTGGATTAATATCTGTAGTCAGCAAAAACTTTGTGATTGACTGGGGCTTAGATTTCACATTTGGTAGTTGATTATCACCTTTTGGTGGAGGGTTGCTGTGTGGGGGAGGGGGTTTTAATCACAAAGAGCATGTGTTTGTAGACTTACTTAACCAGTATAGTATAGGACGTCAGGCCTATAAGGACGTTGCAGTGGCTAGTGTATGAAGTGGCTAGTTATTAAGTGGCAGCTAATATCAATAGCAGTGTTATACCTGTGTTTCATTGGTTGCATCTTCAACTGATATTTGGAATTGACTCCTGTCTCTCCTTTTCACCAACAGGTAACTACAGCAGAGAGCTGATCACTGTGTGTTTATTGCTAAAAAGATATATTTGGTAAATTGTTAAGTGGATTAATATCTGTAGTCAGCAAAAACTTTGTGATTGACTGGGGCTTAGATTTCACATTTGGTAGTTGATTATCACCTTTTGGTGGAGGGTTGCTGTGTGGGGGAGGGGGTTTTAATCACAAAGAGCATGTGTTTGTAGACTTACTTAACCAGTATAGTATAGGACGTCAGGCCTATAAGGACGTTGCAGTGGCTAGTGTATGAAGTGGCTAGTTATTAAGTGGCAGCTAATATCAATAGCAGTGTTATACCTGTGTTTCATTGGTTGCATCTTCAACTGATATTTGGAATTGACTCCTGTCTCTCCTTTTCACCAACAGGTAACTACAGCAGAGAGCTGATCACTGTGTGTTTATTGCTAAAAAGATATATTTGGTAAATTGTTAAGTGGATTAATATCTGTAGTCAGCAAAAACTTTGTGATTGACTGGGGCTTAGATTTCACATTTGGTAGTTGATTATCACCTTTTGGTGGAGGGTTGCTGTGTGGGGGAGGGGGTTTTAATCACAAAGAGCATGTGTTTGTAGACTTACTTAACCAGTATAGTATAGGACGTCAGGCCTATAAGGACGTTGCAGTGGCTAGTGTATGAAGTGGCTAGTTATTAAGTGGCAGCTAATATCAATAGCAGTGTTATACCTGTGTTTCATTGGTTGCATCTTCAACTGATATTTGGAATTGACTCCTGTCTCTCCTTTTCACCAACAGGTAACTACAGCAGAGAGCTGATCACTGTGTGTTTATTGCTAAAAAGATATATTTGGTAAATTGTTAAGTGGATTAATATCTGTAGTCAGCAAAAACTTTGTGATTGACTGGGGCTTAGATTTCACATTTGGTAGTTGATTATCACCTTTTGGTGGAGGGTTGCTGTGTGGGGGAGGGGGTTTTAATCACAAAGAGCATGTGTTTGTAGACTTACTTAACCAGTATAGTATAGGACGTCAGGCCTATAAGGACGTTGCAGTGGCTAGTGTATGAAGTGGCTAGTTATTAAGTGGCAGCTAATATCAATAGCAGTGTTATACCTGTGTTTCATTGGTTGCATCTTCAACTGATATTTGGAATTGACTCCTGTCTCTCCTTTTCACCAACAGGTAACTACAGCAGAGAGCTGATCACTGTGTGTTTATTGCTAAAAAGATATATTTGGTAAATTGTTAAGTGGATTAATATCTGTAGTCAGCAAAAACTTTGTGATTGACTGGGGCTTAGATTTCACATTTGGTAGTTGATTATCACCTTTTGGTGGAGGGTTGCTGTGTGGGGGAGGGGGTTTTAATCACAAAGAGCATGTGTTTGTAGACTTACTTAACCAGTATAGTATAGGACGTCAGGCCTATAAGGACGTTGCAGTGGCTAGTGTATGAAGTGGCTAGTTATTAAGTGGCAGCTAATATCAATAGCAGTGTTATACCTGTGTTTCATTGGTTGCATCTTCAACTGATATTTGGAATTGACTCCTGTCTCTCCTTTTCACCAACAGGTAACTACAGCAGAGAGCTGATCACTGTGTGTTTATTGCTAAAAAGATATATTTGGTAAATTGTTAAGTGGATTAATATCTGTAGTCAGCAAAAACTTTGTGATTGACTGGGGCTTAGATTTCACATTTGGTAGTTGATTATCACCTTTTGGTGGAGGGTTGCTGTGTGGGGGAGGGGGTTTTAATCACAAAGAGCATGTGTTTGTAGACTTACTTAACCAGTATAGTATAGGACGTCAGGCCTATAAGGACGTTGCAGTGGCTAGTGTATGAAGTGGCTAGTTATTAAGTGGCAGCTAATATCAATAGCAGTGTTATACCTGTGTTTCATTGGTTGCATCTTCAACTGATATTTGGAATTGACTCCTGTCTCTCCTTTTCACCAACAGGTAACTACAGCAGAGAGCTGATCACTGTGTGTTTATTGCTAAAAAGATATATTTGGTAAATTGTTAAGTGGATTAATATCTGTAGTCAGCAAAAACTTTGTGATTGACTGGGGCTTAGATTTCACATTTGGTAGTTGATTATCACCTTTTGGTGGAGGGTTGCTGTGTGGGGGAGGGGGTTTTAATCACAAAGAGCATGTGTTTGTAGACTTACTTAACCAGTATAGTATAGGACGTCAGGCCTATAAGGACGTTGCAGTGGCTAGTGTTACGATTCCTGTACCCCAGACTGGGGAAGATCTTATGGCAGGGATCTGAGCACAGGAACCATATACAGGTTGTGGGAGCTGGAAAGCCTAGTAGCCCCTGGCACCCTAACTCCGTTGTCTCGCCCGTGTTATCAGAAATCCCCTGCGAGACTATGGTTGCTTGAGCCCATGGCAGCCGCGTTCGAAGGGCGGATTATGTCTGCCCAACCCCGATGCCCCCGCAGGTCTTAATGGGAGACAAGGGGAAGTCCGAGACAGGGTGATAACAAGGGGCCCTCTGACTAAGCAACCAAGCCAGGGGTTACAAGCTAACTTAACTAAATCAAAAGGTATGTGCGGACTAGCCGCCAGGGAAAAGGACAACCAAAGCTCCACTGATCCGACACTCCTATCCGGCACCGCTGGACACCAGAGTGGATCTTGTGGAAGCGGAATCCTCCGCAAAGCTCCAGAACACAATATAAACAAAATAATAATAATAGCGGACAAGCCGCAACACACGGCTGCGCCGCGACTCACGAACACCACCAGATGTTAAAGGTGCTTGATCAGACTCCAGGAACAGATGGTAACTTCCGAGTACAGGATCACTGAGAACAGGAACAAACGGGTAAACCGGGACTGGGAACTTTCTCTGCAGCAGACACAGGCAAACAGGAAGCTATCACCGGCGTCTGTGAGGAGTCCTGGGAGTGCTTTTAACAGAGAGTCTTCCAATCAGCTGTTTGGAGGCTGATTGGATTTAAATGCTATGCAGCTGACAAGCTGCATGGTCAGGGAAACAGATGAGTGATAATTACAACATGCCATGCAGCTGCATGCTACACAGCCAGGAAACCAGTGAAGATATAAACTTAGACCCAGCAACGGGGAACACGATCCGACAGTGGTGTCCCCGTTGCTAGGCGCCGGCCGCACTGACGAGCGGACCCTCGGCGCCTAACAGTACCCCCCCCTTGAGGAGGGGTCAAGGAACCCCTAAATCCGGGTTTCTGAGGAAATTCTTGAAAAAATGCCCTTTTGAGTCTTGGGGCATGAAGATCCTCATCTAGGACCCACGACCTTTCCTCAGGACCATAACCTCTCCAATGGACCAAAAAATAGAGCCGACCCCGGGACAACTTGGAATCGAGAACCTTCTCAACCACGAACTCCTGCTGACCCTGTACATTAACTGGTGATCTCCCCTGAGGTTTTTTACGAGGAAATCTGCTAGATGAAACATATGGTTTGAGCAAAGAGCAATGGAAGGTATTTCCGATCCGTAAAGTTTTTGGTAGCTGTAACCGGAAAGCAACTGGATTGACTTTTTTGATAATGAGAAATGGTCCAATAAATCTAGGACCCAATCTGGCTGAGGTTTGTCGAAGTTTGATATTGCGAGTCGACAGCCACACCCTGTCTCCTACTTTAAAAGTGCACGGCCGCCGGAGCTTGTCAGAAAAATTTTTTTTCCTGAAAGCTGCTTTTCTGAGAGCAATGTGCACTCTTTTCCAAATAAGTTTAAGATGAGAGGTCAGGGCCAGAGAGGAGACAGAGGAATGTTGAAAAAATGAATTAGCTCTGGGATGGAAACCAAAAACTGCAAAAAATGGAGATACATTGGTGGAGGAATGACAGGCATTATTATAAGCAAACTCTGCTAATGGAAGAAACTCAGACCAGTCATTTTGGAGTTTGGCCGAGTACAAACGTAAATATTGTTTCAGGGATTGATTCACTCGCTCAGTCTGTCCATTTGATTGTGGATGATAACCGGAGGTTAATGATAATTTCATCTTTAATGAAGCACAAAAAGATTTCCAAAATTGTGCAATGAATTGTGGACCCCTGTCAGAAACAATATCAGTGGGTAACCCATGGAGTCTGAAAACATGACGGAGGAACAAGACTGCCAATCCCTGGGCAGATGGCAATCGGGGAAGACCAACAAAATGAGCCATCTTACTAAAACGGTCCACTACCACCCATATGACTGTGCATCCAGCTGACAGAGGGAGATCCACCACAAAATCCATGGAGATATGCGACCATGGTCTAAGAGGAACATTCAATGGCATGAGTTGACCAATAGGCAAAGAGCGAGGAACTTTATGCTGTGCACAGACCTGACATGAAAAAACAAATTCTTTAATGTCTTTAGAAAGACCAGGCCACCACACTGAGCGGGATACCAATTCCAAAGTTTTAGCGACTCCCAGATGCCCTGCAACTTTGCTATCATGAAATTCCTCCAAAACAGTTGCTCTCAAAAACTCAGGAACAAAAAGACGACCAGCAGGAGTATTTCCCGGAGCTTGATGTTGAAGCAGCTTCAATTGAGAAAAAACATCCTGTGTGAGACCTGCCTGAATGACTGAAGGCGGAAGTATGGGAGTAACAGGACTGTTGTCTTGAACGGGAAGAAAACTGCGTGAGAGGGCATCTGCCTTGGTATTCTTGGAACCAGGTCTGAAGGTGATAATGAATTTGAAACGAGTAAAAAATAAAGCCCAACGAGCCTGTCGGGCATTCAGTCGCTTAGCTGATTCAATGTATTGAAGATTTTTGTGATCCGTCAAAACAGAAATGGTATGGCTCGCTCCTTCAAGCCAATGTCTCCACTCCTCAAAAGCCCATTTAATAGCCAGCAACTCCCGATTACCAACATCGTAGTTGGATTCAGCAGACGAGAACTTCCTGGACATAAAGGCACAAGGATGTAACTCAAGGGAATCTGGATCCTTCTGAGAAAGGATAGCCCCTACACCAACCTCCGAGGCATCTACCTCAACGATGAAAGGCAATTCTGGGTTGGGATGTCTAAGGACAGGGGCTGAGACAAAGGCTTGTTTCAAGGCCTGAAAAGATGCTTTAGCTTCACATGACCAATTGGTAGGATCTGCTCCCTTCTTAGTGAGTGCCACAATGGGAGCAACTAGGTCAGAGAAAGAGTGAATAAACCTTCTATAGTAGTTTGCAAACCCTAAAAAGCGCTGAATAGCTTTTAAGTTAGTGGGTTGCGCCCAACTCAGGATGGCTTGGAGCTTCTTAGGTTCCATTCGGAATCCCCGAGGGGAAATAATGTACCCTAAAAAGGATACCTCCGTGACGTGAAATTCACACTTCTCCGGTTTGGCATACAAGTGATTTTCACGTAATTTCTTAAGCACCTGACGCACCTGGGTAACATGTTGTTCTACAGAGTCAGAATATATCAAAATGTCGTCTAAATAGACCACGACGAATCTTCCCAGAAACTCACGGAGCACATCATTAATGAGATCCTGAAAGACTGCCGGAGCGTTAGATAGGCCGAATGGCATGACCAGATACTCATAGTGGCCTGATTGAGTACTGAATGCCGTTTTCCACTCATCCCCTGACCTGATTCTAATGAGATTATATGCTCCTCTCAGGTCAATCTTAGAAAAAATAACAGCCGAACGTAGCTGATCAAAGAGGACAGAGATCAGTGGCAGGGGGTAAGTATTCTTTACTGAGATCTTATTCAAGGCTCGAAAGTCAATGCAGGGTCTGAGGGAACCATCCTTCTTCTCTACGAAGAAGAAACCTGCACTTAAAGGGGATTTAGATGGCCTGATAAACCCTTTCTCAAGACTTTCTTTCACATACTCATTCATGGCCACCGTTTCAGGACCAGACAAAGCATATAACCTTCCTTTAGGCAACGTGGCACCAGGAATTAACTCAATGGTACAATCATAAGGCCTATGGGGAGGCAAAATATCAGCATTGCCCTTGGAAAACACATCCAAAAAATCCTGGTATTCTCCAGGAATATGTGCGGACCTGGCAGAAGCTACTCGGATAGGAAGTGTAATACATTCTTTATCACAGATGGTACCCCATTGTAGGATCTCCCCAGACTGCCAATCTATGATGGGATTATGGAAGGCCAGCCAAGGGTGACCCAGAACCACAGGAACTGCTGGACAATGGGTAAGAAAAAACTCAATCTTTTCTGAATGTAGAGCTCCCACCGAGAGCAAAACTGGAGGTGTACATAGAGAAATAACCCCATTGGATAAGGGACTCCCATCTAAACCATGCATGGTGACACACCTACCTAAGGTTAGCTGAGGAATACCTAAGGCCTTGGCCCATGTTAAGTCCATAAAGTTTCCTGCAGCTCCACTGTCCACAAAAGCAGAGACCGAGGAACAGAGGCTGTCATAAGAAACTTTAGCAGGAACCAACAGTGAATTATTCGAGGAGATGAGCTGTAGACCAAAGTGAACCCCCTCACTATTCACTTGGTCAGGAAGTTTCCCGACTTGTTTGGGCAACTACGGGCAAAATGTCCCTTACCTCCGCAGTACAAACACAGACCCGAATTTTGCCTCCTGGTTCTTTCTTCCGGAGACAATTTGGAGAGACCAATCTGCATAGGCTCTCCCATGTCTACAGGAACGGAAGGAACACAGGGAAAAGAAACTACAGATGCCCCTTTTTCAGTCCTCCGCTCTCTGAGCCGACGATCTATTTTAATAGAGAGCTCCATGAGTTTATCAAGGGTCTCAGGAGCGGGATACTGAAGGAGGCTGTCTTTTATAGATTCAGATAAGCCGAGGCGAAACTGACTGCGCAGGGCAGGGTCATTCCAGCCACAGTCGTTCGACCAACGGCGAAACTCCGTACAATAATTCTCTGCAGGATTCCTACCCTGTCTCAGAGCACGCAACTGACTTTCTGCGGACGCCTCTCTATCAGGGTCGTCATACAATAGCCCCAAAGATTTAAAAAAGGCGTCTACAGACGATAAGGCCGGATCGTCTGTCTTCAAACCAAAAGCCCAGGTCTGAGGATCCCCCTGAAGCAGAGAAACTACAATCCCAACCCGCTGAGCCTCCGTACCTGAGGAGACTGGTCTCAAACGAAAATACAGTTTACAAGACTCTTTAAAATTAAAAAACTGTTTTCTATCCCCAGAAAAACGGTCAGGCAGATGCATTTTTGGTTCAGGGACGACCCTCGGGGAAGTCCGTAACAGATCTTCCTGTGAGCTCACCCGGAGGGACAGATCCTGAACCATCTGGGTAAGTTCCTGAATCTGACTAACTAGGAACTGGCCAGGGTTTGGCCCAACACCGGTGGGATTCATGAGGCCGACAAAAATTCTCCCAACTGGATCAGTGAAAAAATTAACTCCTGTTGAAATTTTTTCTTTTGTTGGCCGGTGATAATGTTACGATTCCTGTACCCCAGACTGGGGAAGATCTTATGGCAGGGATCTGAGCACAGGAACCATATACAGGTTGTGGGAGCTGGAAAGCCTAGTAGCCCCTGGCACCCTAACTCCGTTGTCTCGCCCGTGTTATCAGAAATCCCCTGCGAGACTATGGTTGCTTGAGCCCATGGCAGCCGCGTTCGAAGGGCGGATTATGTCTGCCCAACCCCGATGCCCCCGCAGGTCTTAATGGGAGACAAGGGGAAGTCCGAGACAGGGTGATAACAAGGGGCCCTCTGACTAAGCAACCAAGCCAGGGGTTACAAGCTAACTTAACTAAATCAAAAGGTATGTGCGGACTAGCCGCCAGGGAAAAGGACAACCAAAGCTCCACTGATCCGACACTCCTATCCGGCACCGCTGGACACCAGAGTGGATCTTGTGGAAGCGGAATCCTCCGCAAAGCTCCAGAACACAATATAAACAAAATAATAATAATAGCGGACAAGCCGCAACACACGGCTGCGCCGCGACTCACGAACACCACCAGATGTTAAAGGTGCTTGATCAGACTCCAGGAACAGATGGTAACTTCCGAGTACAGGATCACTGAGAACAGGAACAAACGGGTAAACCGGGACTGGGAACTTTCTCTGCAGCAGACACAGGCAAACAGGAAGCTATCACCGGCGTCTGTGAGGAGTCCTGGGAGTGCTTTTAACAGAGAGTCTTCCAATCAGCTGTTTGGAGGCTGATTGGATTTAAATGCTATGCAGCTGACAAGCTGCATGGTCAGGGAAACAGATGAGTGATAATTACAACATGCCATGCAGCTGCATGCTACACAGCCAGGAAACCAGTGAAGATATAAACTTAGACCCAGCAACGGGGAACACGATCCGACAGTGGTGTCCCCGTTGCTAGGCGCCGGCCGCACTGACGAGCGGACCCTCGGCGCCTAACAGCTAGTGTATGAAGTGGCTAGTTATTAAGTGGCAGCTAATATCAATAGCAGTGTTATACCTGTGTTTCATTGGTTGCATCTTCAACTGATACTTGGAATTGACTCCTGTCTCTCCTTTTCACCAACAGGTAACTACAGCAGAGAGCTGATCACTGTGTGTTTATTGCTAAAAAGATATATTTGGTAAATTGTTAAGTGGATTAATATCTGTAGTCAGCAAAAACTTTGTGATTGACTGGGGCTTAGATTTCACATTTGGTAGTTGATTATCACCTTTTGGTGGAGGGTTGCTGTGTGGGGGAGGGGGTTTTAATCACAAAGAGCATGTGTTTGTAGACTTACTTAACCAGTATAGTATAGGACGTCAGGCCTATAAGGACGTTGCAGTGGCTAGTGTATGAAGTGGCTAGTTATTAAGTGGCAGCTAATATCAATAGCAGTGTTATACCTGTGTTTCATTGGTTGCATCTTCAACTGATATTTGGAATGGACTCCTGTCTCTCCTTTTCACCAACAGGTAACTACAGCAGAGAGCTGATCACTGTGTGTTTATTGCTAAAAAGATATATTTGGTAAATTGTTAAGTGGATTAATATCTGTAGTCAGCAAAAACTTTGTGATTGACTGGGGCTTAGATTTCACATTTGGTAGTTGATTATCACCTTTTGGTGGAGGGTTGCTGTGTGGGGGAGGGGGTTTTAATCACAAAGAGCATGTGTTTGTAGACTTACTTAACCAGTATAGTATAGGACGTCAGGCCTATAAGGACGTTGCAGTGGCTAGTGTATGAAGTGGCTAGTTATTAAGTGGCAGCTAATATCAATAGCAGTGTTATACCTGTGTTTCATTGGTTGCATCTTCAACTGATATTTGGAATTGACTCCTGTCTCTCCTTTTCACCAACAGGTAACTACAGCAGAGAGCTGATCACTGTGTGTTTATTGCTAAAAAGATATATTTGGTAAATTGTTAAGTGGATTAATATCTGTAGTCAGCAAAAACTTTGTGATTGACTGGGGCTTAGATTTCACATTTGGTAGTTGATTATCACCTTTTGGTGGAGGGTTGCTGTGTGGGGGAGGGGGTTTTAATCACAAAGAGCATGTGTTTGTAGACTTACTTAACCAGTATAGTATAGGACGTCAGGCCTATAAGGACGTTGCAGTGGCTAGTGTATGAAGTGGCTAGTTATTAAGTGGCAGCTAATATCAATAGCAGTGTTATACCTGTGTTTCATTGGTTGCATCTTCAACTGATATTTGGAATTGACTCCTGTCTCTCCTTTTCACCAACAGGTAACTACAGCAGAGAGCTGATCACTGTGTGTTTATTGCTAAAAAGATATATTTGGTAAATTGTTAAGTGGATTAATATCTGTAGTCAGCAAAAACTTTGTGATTGACTGGGGCTTAGATTTCACATTTGGTAGTTGATTATCACCTTTTGGTGGAGGGTTGCTGTGTGGGGGAGGGGGTTTTAATCACAAAGAGCATGTGTTTGTAGACTTACTTAACCAGTATAGTATAGGACGTCAGGCCTATAAGGACGTTGCAGTGGCTAGTGTATGAAGTGGCTAGTTATTAAGTGGCAGCTAATATCAATAGCAGTGTTATACCTGTGTTTCATTGGTTGCATCTTCAACTGATATTTGGAATTGACTCCTGTCTCTCCTTTTCACCAACAGGTAACTACAGCAGAGAGCTGATCACTGTGTGTTTATTGCTAAAAAGATATATTTGGTAAATTGTTAAGTGGATTAATATCTGTAGTCAGCAAAAACTTTGTGATTGACTGGGGCTTAGATTTCACATTTGGTAGTTGATTATCACCTTTTGGTGGAGGGTTGCTGTGTGGGGGAGGGGGTTTTAATCACAAAGAGCATGTGTTTGTAGACTTACTTAACCAGTATAGTATAGGACGTCAGGCCTATAAGGACGTTGCAGTGGCTAGTGTATGAAGTGGCTAGTTATTAAGTGGCAGCTAATATCAATAGCAGTGTTATACCTGTGTTTCATTGGTTGCATCTTCAACTGATATTTGGAATTGACTCCTGTCTCTCCTTTTCACCAACAGGTAACTACAGCAGAGAGCTGATCACTGTGTGTTTATTGCTAAAAAGATATATTTGGTAAATTGTTAAGTGGATTAATATCTGTAGTCAGCAAAAACTTTGTGATTGACTGGGGCTTAGATTTCACATTTGGTAGTTGATTATCACCTTTTGGTGGAGGGTTGCTGTGTGGGGGAGGGGGTTTTAATCACAAAGAGCATGTGTTTGTAGACTTACTTAACCAGTATAGTATAGGACGTCAGGCCTATAAGGACGTTGCAGTGGCTAGTGTATGAAGTGGCTAGTTATTAAGTGGCAGCTAATATCAATAGCAGTGTTATACCTGTGTTTCATTGGTTGCATCTTCAACTGATATTTGGAATTGACTCCTGTCTCTCCTTTTCACCAACAGGTAACTACAGCAGAGAGCTGATCACTGTGTGTTTATTGCTAAAAAGATATATTTGGTAAATTGTTAAGTGGATTAATATCTGTAGTCAGCAAAAACTTTGTGATTGACTGGGGCTTAGATTTCACATTTGGTAGTTGATTATCACCTTTTGGTGGAGGGTTGCTGTGTGGGGGAGGGGGTTTTAATCACAAAGAGCATGTGTTTGTAGACTTACTTAACCAGTATAGTATAGGACGTCAGGCCTATAAGGACGTTGCAGTGGCTAGTGTATGAAGTGGCTAGTTATTAAGTGGCAGCTAATATCAATAGCAGTGTTATACCTGTGTTTCATTGGTTGCATCTTCAACTGATATTTGGAATTGACTCCTGTCTCTCCTTTTCACCAACAGGTAACTACAGCAGAGAGCTGATCACTGTGTGTTTATTGCTAAAAAGATATATTTGGTAAATTGTTAAGTGGATTAATATCTGTAGTCAGCAAAAACTTTGTGATTGACTGGGGCTTAGATTTCACATTTGGTAGTTGATTATCACCTTTTGGTGGAGGGTTGCTGTGTGGGGGAGGGGGTTTTAATCACAAAGAGCATGTGTTTGTAGACTTACTTAACCAGTATAGTATAGGACGTCAGGCCTATAAGGACGTTGCAGTGGCTAGTGTATGAAGTGGCTAGTTATTAAGTGGCAGCTAATATCAATAGCAGTGTTATACCTGTGTTTCATTGGTTGCATCTTCAACTGATATTTGGAATTGACTCCTGTCTCTCCTTTTCACCAACAGGTAACTACAGCAGAGAGCTGATCACTGTGTGTTTATTGCTAAAAAGATATATTTGGTAAATTGTTAAGTGGATTAATATCTGTAGTCAGCAAAAACTTTGTGATTGACTGGGGCTTAGATTTCACATTTGGTAGTTGATTATCACCTTTTGGTGGAGGGTTGCTGTGTGGGGGAGGGGGTTTTAATCACAAAGAGCATGTGTTTGTAGACTTACTTAACCAGTATAGTATAGGACGTCAGGCCTATAAGGACGTTGCAGTGGCTAGTGTATGAAGTGGCTAGTTATTAAGTGGCAGCTAATATCAATAGCAGTGTTATACCTGTGTTTCATTGGTTGCATCTTCAACTGATATTTGGAATTGACTCCTGTCTCTCCTTTTCACCAACAGGTAACTACAGCAGAGAGCTGATCACTGTGTGTTTATTGCTAAAAAGATATATTTGGTAAATTGTTCAGTGGATTAATATCTGTAGTCAGCAAAAACTTTGTGATTGACTGGGGCTTAGATTTCACATTTGGTAGTTGATTATCACCTTTTGGTGGAGGGTTGCTGTGTGGGGGAGGGGGTTTTAATCACAAAGAGCATGTGTTTGTAGACTTACTTAACCAGTATAGTATAGGACGTCAGGCCTATAAGGACGTTGCAGTGGCTAGTGTATGAAGTGGCTAGTTATTAAGTGGCAGCTAATATCAATAGCAGTGTTATACCTGTGTTTCATTGGTTGCATCTTCAACTGATATTTGGAATTGACTCCTGTCTCTCCTTTTCACCAACAGGTAACTACAGCAGAGAGCTGATCACTGTGTGTTTATTGCTAAAAAGATATATTTGGTAAATTGTTAAGTGGATTAATATCTGTAGTCAGCAAAAACTTTGTGATTGACTGGGGCTTAGATTTCACATTTGGTAGTTGATTATCACCTTTTGGTGGAGGGTTGCTGTGTGGGGGAGGGGGTTTTAATCACAAAGAGCATGTGTTTGTAGACTTACTTAACCAGTATAGTATAGGACGTCAGGCCTATAAGGACGTTGCAGTGGCTAGTGTATGAAGTGGCTAGTTATTAAGTGGCAGCTAATATCAATAGCAGTGTTATACCTGTGTTTCATTGGTTGCATCTTCAACTGATATTTGGAATTGACTCCTGTCTCTCCTTTTCACCAACAGGTAACTACAGCAGAGAGCTGATCACTGTGTGTTTATTGCTAAAAAGATATATTTGGTAAATTGTTAAGTGGATTAATATCTGTAGTCAGCAAAAACTTTGTGATTGACTGGGGCTTAGATTTCACATTTGGTAGTTGATTATCACCTTTTGGTGGAGGGTTGCTGTGTGGGGGAGGGGGTTTTAATCACAAAGAGCATGTGTTTGTAGACTTACTTAACCAGTATAGTATAGGACGTCAGGCCTATAAGGACGTTGCAGTGGCTAGTGTATGAAGTGGCTAGTTATTAAGTGGCAGCTAATATCAATAGCAGTGTTATACCTGTGTTTCATTGGTTGCATCTTCAACTGATATTTGGAATTGACTCCTGTCTCTCCTTTTCACCAACAGGTAACTACAGCAGAGAGCTGATCACTGTGTGTTTATTGCTAAAAAGATATATTTGGTAAATTGTTAAGTGGATTAATATCTGTAGTCAGCAAAAACTTTGTGATTGACTGGGGCTTAGATTTCACATTTGGTAGTTGATTATCACCTTTTGGTGGAGGGTTGCTGTGTGGGGGAGGGGGTTTTAATCACAAAGAGCATGTGTTTGTAGACTTACTTAACCAGTATAGTATAGGACGTCAGGCCTATAAGGACGTTGCAGTGGCTAGTGTATGAAGTGGCTAGTTATTAAGTGGCAGCTAATATCAATAGCAGTGTTATACCTGTGTTTCATTGGTTGCATCTTCAACTGATATTTGGAATTGACTCCTGTCTCTCCTTTTCACCAACAGGTAACTACAGCAGAGAGCTGATCACTGTGTGTTTATTGCTAAAAAAGATATATTTGGTAAATTGTTAAGTGGATTAATATCTGTAGTCAGCAAAAACTTTGTGATTGACTGGGGCTTAGATTTCACATTTGGTAGTTGATTATCACCTTTTGGTGGAGGGTTGCTGTGTGGGGGAGGGGGTTTTAATCACAAAGAGCATGTGTTTGTAGACTTACTTAACCAGTATAGTATAGGACGTCAGGCCTATAAGGACGTTGCAGTGGCTAGTGTATGAAGTGGCTAGTTATTAAGTGGCAGCTAATATCAATAGCAGTGTTATACCTGTGTTTCATTGGTTGCATCTTCAACTGATATTTGGAATTGACTCCTGTCTCTCCTTTTCACCAACAGGTAACTACAGCAGAGAGCTGATCACTGTGTGTTTATTGCTAAAAAGATATATTTGGTAAATTGTTAAGTGGATTAATATCTGTAGTCAGCAAAAACTTTGTGATTGACTGGGGCTTAGATTTCACATTTGGTAGTTGATTATCACCTTTTGGTGGAGGGTTGCTGTGTGGGGGAGGGGGTTTTAATCACAAAGAGCATGTGTTTGTAGACTTACTTAACCAGTATAGTATAGGACGTCAGGCCTATAAGGACGTTGCAGTGGCTAGTGTATGAAGTGGCTAGTTATTAAGTGGCAGCTAATATCAATAGCAGTGTTATACCTGTGTTTCATTGGTTGCATCTTCAACTGATATTTGGAATTGACTCCTGTCTCTCCTTTTCACCAACAGGTAACTACAGCAGAGAGCTGATCACTGTGTGTTTATTGCTAAAAAGATATATTTGGTAAATTGTTAAGTGGATTAATATCTGTAGTCAGCAAAAACTTTGTGATTGACTGGGGCTTAGATTTCACATTTGGTAGTTGATTATCACCTTTTGGTGGAGGGTTGCTGTGTGGGGGAGGGGGTTTTAATCACAAAGAGCATGTGTTTGTAGACTTACTTAACCAGTATAGTATAGGACGTCAGGCCTATAAGGACGTTGCAGTGGCTAGTGTATGAAGTGGCTAGTTATTAAGTGGCAGCTAATATCAATAGCAGTGTTATACCTGTGTTTCATTGGTTGCATCTTCAACTGATATTTGGAATTGACTCCTGTCTCTCCTTTTCACCAACAGGTAACTACAGCAGAGAGCTGATCACTGTGTGTTTATTGCTAAAAAGATATATTTGGTAAATTGTTAAGTGGATTAATATCTGTAGTCAGCAAAAACTTTGTGATTGACTGGGGCTTAGATTTCACATTTGGTAGTTGATTATCACCTTTTGGTGGAGGGTTGCTGTGTGGGGGAGGGGGTTTTAATCACAAAGAGCATGTGTTTGTAGACTTACTTAACCAGTATAGTATAGGACGTCAGGCCTATAAGGACGTTGCAGTGGCTAGTGTATGAAGTGGCTAGTTATTAAGTGGCAGCTAATATCAATAGCAGTGTTATACCTGTGTTTCATTGGTTGCATCTTCAACTGATATTTGGAATTGACTCCTGTCTCTCCTTTTCACCAACAGGTAACTACAGCAGAGAGCTGATCACTGTGTGTTTATTGCTAAAAAAGATATATTTGGTAAATTGTTAAGTGGATTAATATCTGTAGTCAGCAAAAACTTTGTGATTGACTGGGGCTTAGATTTCACATTTGGTAGTTGATTATCACCTTTTGGTGGAGGGTTGCTGTGTGGGGGAGGGGGTTTTAATCACAAAGAGCATGTGTTTGTAGACTTACTTAACCAGTATAGTATAGGACGTCAGGCCTATAAGGACGTTGCAGTGGCTAGTGTATGAAGTGGCTAGTTATTAAGTGGCAGCTAATATCAATAGCAGTGTTATACCTGTGTTTCATTGGTTGCATCTTCAACTGATATTTGGAATTGACTCCTGTCTCTCCTTTTCACCAACAGGTAACTACAGCAGAGAGCTGATCACTGTGTGTTTATTGCTAAAAAGATATATTTGGTAAATTGTTAAGTGGATTAATATCTGTAGTCAGCAAAAACTTTGTGATTGACTGGGGCTTAGATTTCACATTTGGTAGTTGATTATCACCTTTTGGTGGAGGGTTGCTGTGTGGGGGAGGGGGTTTTAATCACAAAGAGCATGTGTTTGTAGACTTACTTAACCAGTATAGTATAGGACGTCAGGCCTATAAGGACGTTGCAGTGGCTAGTGTATGAAGTGGCTAGTTATTAAGTGGCAGCTAATATCAATAGCAGTGTTATACCTGTGTTTCATTGGTTGCATCTTCAACTGATATTTGGAATTGACTCCTGTCTCTCCTTTTCACCAACAGGTAACTACAGCAGAGAGCTGATCACTGTGTGTTTATTGCTAAAAAGATATATTTGGTAAATTGTTAAGTGGATTAATATCTGTAGTCAGCAAAAACTTTGTGATTGACTGGGGCTTAGATTTCACATTTGGTAGTTGATTATCACCTTTTGGTGGAGGGTTGCTGTGTGGGGGAGGGGGTTTTAATCACAAAGAGCATGTGTTTGTAGACTTACTTAACCAGTATAGTATAGGACGTCAGGCCTATAAGGACGTTGCAGTGGCTAGTGTATGAAGTGGCTAGTTATTAAGTGGCAGCTAATATCAATAGCAGTGTTATACCTGTGTTTCATTGGTTGCATCTTCAACTGATATTTGGAATTGACTCCTGTCTCTCCTTTTCACCAACAGGTAACTACAGCAGAGAGCTGATCACTGTGTGTTTATTGCTAAAAAGATATATTTGGTAAATTGTTAAGTGGATTAATATCTGTAGTCAGCAAAAACTTTGTGATTGACTGGGGCTTAGATTTCACATTTGGTAGTTGATTATCACCTTTTGGTGGAGGGTTGCTGTGTGGGGGAGGGGGTTTTAATCACAAAGAGCATGTGTTTGTAGACTTACTTAACCAGTATAGTATAGGACGTCAGGCCTATAAGGACGTTGCAGTGGCTAGTGTATGAAGTGGCTAGTTATTAAGTGGCAGCTAATATCAATAGCAGTGTTATACCTGTGTTTCATTGGTTGCATCTTCAACTGATATTTGGAATTGACTCCTGTCTCTCCTTTTCACCAACAGGTAACTACAGCAGAGAGCTGATCACTGTGTGTTTATTGCTAAAAAAGATATATTTGGTAAATTGTTAAGTGGATTAATATCTGTAGTCAGCAAAAACTTTGTGATTGACTGGGGCTTAGATTTCACATTTGGTAGTTGATTATCACCTTTTGGTGGAGGGTTGCTGTGTGGGGGAGGGGGTTTTAATCACAAAGAGCATGTGTTTGTAGACTTACTTAACCAGTATAGTATAGGACGTCAGGCCTATAAGGACGTTGCAGTGGCTAGTGTATGAAGTGGCTAGTTATTAAGTGGCAGCTAATATCAATAGCAGTGTTATACCTGTGTTTCATTGGTTGCATCTTCAACTGATATTTGGAATTGACTCCTGTCTCTCCTTTTCACCAACAGGTAACTACAGCAGAGAGCTGATCACTGTGTGTTTATTGCTAAAAAGATATATTTGGTAAATTGTTAAGTGGATTAATATCTGTAGTCAGCAAAAACTTTGTGATTGACTGGGGCTTAGATTTCACATTTGGTAGTTGATTATCACCTTTTGGTGGAGGGTTGCTGTGTGGGGGAGGGGGTTTTAATCACAAAGAGCATGTGTTTGTAGACTTACTTAACCAGTATAGTATAGGACGTCAGGCCTATAAGGACGTTGCAGTGGCTAGTGTATGAAGTGGCTAGTTATTAAGTGGCAGCTAATATCAATAGCAGTGTTATACCTGTGTTTCATTGGTTGCATCTTCAACTGATATTTGGAATTGACTCCTGTCTCTCCTTTTCACCAACAGGTAACTACAGCAGAGAGCTGATCACTGTGTGTTTATTGCTAAAAAGATATATTTGGTAAATTGTTAAGTGGATTAATATCTGTAGTCAGCAAAAACTTTGTGATTGACTGGGGCTTAGATTTCACATTTGGTAGTTGATTATCACCTTTTGGTGGAGGGTTGCTGTGTGGGGGAGGGGGTTTTAATCACAAAGAGCATGTGTTTGTAGACTTACTTAACCAGTATAGTATAGGACGTCAGGCCTATAAGGACGTTGCAGTGGCTAGTGTATGAAGTGGCTAGTTATTAAGTGGCAGCTAATATCAATAGCAGTGTTATACCTGTGTTTCATTGGTTGCATCTTCAACTGATATTTGGAATTGACTCCTGTCTCTCCTTTTCACCAACAGGTAACTACAGCAGAGAGCTGATCACTGTGTGTTTATTGCTAAAAAAGATATATTTGGTAAATTGTTAAGTGGATTAATATCTGTAGTCAGCAAAAACTTTGTGATTGACTGGGGCTTAGATTTCACATTTGGTAGTTGATTATCACCTTTTGGTGGAGGGTTGCTGTGTGGGGGAGGGGGTTTTAATCACAAAGAGCATGTGTTTGTAGACTTACTTAACCAGTATAGTATAGGACGTCAGGCCTATAAGGACGTTGCAGTGGCTAGTGTATGAAGTGGCTAGTTATTAAGTGGCAGCTAATATCAATAGCAGTGTTATACCTGTGTTTCATTGGTTGCATCTTCAACTGATATTTGGAATTGACTCCTGTCTCTCCTTTTCACCAACAGGTAACTACAGCAGAGAGCTGATCACTGTGTGTTTATTGCTAAAAAGATATATTTGGTAAATTGTTAAGTGGATTAATATCTGTAGTCAGCAAAAACTTTGTGATTGACTGGGGCTTAGATTTCACATTTGGTAGTTGATTATCACCTTTTGGTGGAGGGTTGCTGTGTGGGGGAGGGGGTTTTAATCACAAAGAGCATGTGTTTGTAGACTTACTTAACCAGTATAGTATAGGACGTCAGGCCTATAAGGACGTTGCAGTGGCTAGTGTATGAAGTGGCTAGTTATTAAGTGGCAGCTAATATCAATAGCAGTGTTATACCTGTGTTTCATTGGTTGCATCTTCAACTGATATTTGGAATTGACTCCTGTCTCTCCTTTTCACCAACAGGTAACTACAGCAGAGAGCTGATCACTGTGTGTTTATTGCTAAAAAAGATATATTTGGTAAATTGTTAAGTGGATTAATATCTGTAGTCAGCAAAAACTTTGTGATTGACTGGGGCTTAGATTTCACATTTGGTAGTTGATTATCACCTTTTGGTGGAGGGTTGCTGTGTGGGGGAGGGGGTTTTAATCACAAAGAGCATGTGTTTGTAGACTTACTTAACCAGTATAGTATAGGACGTCAGGCCTATAAGGACGTTGCAGTGGCTAGTGTATGAAGTGGCTAGTTATTAAGTGGCAGCTAATATCAATAGCAGTGTTATACCTGTGTTTCATTGGTTGCATCTTCAACTGATATTTGGAATTGACTCCTGTCTCTCCTTTTCACCAACAGGTAACTACAGCAGAGAGCTGATCACTGTGTGTTTATTGCTAAAAAGATATATTTGGTAAATTGTTAAGTGGATTAATATCTGTAGTCAGCAAAAACTTTGTGATTGACTGGGGCTTAGATTTCACATTTGGTAGTTGATTATCACCTTTTGGTGGAGGGTTGCTGTGTGGGGGAGGGGGTTTTAATCACAAAGAGCATGTGTTTGTAGACTTACTTAACCAGTATAGTATAGGACGTCAGGCCTATAAGGACGTTGCAGTGGCTAGTGTATGAAGTGGCTAGTTATTAAGTGGCAGCTAATATCAATAGCAGTGTTATACCTGTGTTTCATTGGTTGCATCTTCAACTGATATTTGGAATTGACTCCTGTCTCTCCTTTTCACCAACAGGTAACTACAGCAGAGAGCTGATCACTGTGTGTTTATTGCTAAAAAGATATATTTGGTAAATTGTTAAGTGGATTAATATCTGTAGTCAGCAAAAACTTTGTGATTGACTGGGGCTTAGATTTCACATTTGGTAGTTGATTATCACCTTTTGGTGGAGGGTTGCTGTGTGGGGGAGGGGGTTTTAATCACAAAGAGCATGTGTTTGTAGACTTACTTAACCAGTATAGTATAGGACGTCAGGCCTATAAGGACGTTGCAGTGGCTAGTGTATGAAGTGGCTAGTTATTAAGTGGCAGCTAATATCAATAGCAGTGTTATACCTGTGTTAAACCGAAGGAAAACAGAAGTCAAACAAACTTACAAATTAACAGAAGGACTGCATTACAACCTAAAAACTCTGGAACTTTATGTGGCCTCTCCTCGCCTCAAACATGAGAACACCAAGACCAGGCTTACCACCTCTCTGTCTGAGAACATCAAGTCTGCCCCTGGGCCTAACCATCAAGATGAACAGGGAACTGTGGGGGCAGAGCACCAGGACCAGGATCAGCAGGGACATCCCCATTGCGTCTGAGTATGCCCCCCTCATTCTCCTACCCACCCGAACTAAGTTCTGATCAAAATGTTATCCCAATTCTACTTCTGCCACTAGTTACCTGCTATTATGTTTTTTTTTTCTCTCCATTGCTCGCTTCCACCCCACCATGTGTTTTTCCTGTAATGTTTACCTCCACTGATTGCACACCTTTCCATTGTGCCCTACATACAGGGTACATCATACTACTACATAAGCATCAGTTTTCCCATATATGAACTTGGCCCTTGTATGGCTCACCTCCCACAGTGTAACCTTCAAAGTGCGCCCAACATGGCTGCCCCATATGGTACACTTGTGGATGGGATGAAAAATACATGGACCTTGTGGTTTTGTTGGAACCCTACTCTAAACTGTAGGACTCTGAAATCACCCCCATTTTGTGTCATCTCTTCTAGGGGGAGACTATTCCACCCTGGGTAATCCTACGCTTAGCGCCCAAGACGGCTGCTGCACTTGGTACCTATAAGGGTGGAATACACAACCCTTGGAAGTTATTACCCAAAATGCCTACACCAATCCTGCGTTATGCTTTCTGTGTGTTCAAGGTTTTCTTTTATGTCTGTGTTGCTTGTCTATTGTTGTATTACTCAAATCCTCTGTATCATGTGCATTGTTTTTGATGTCTGTAAAGCGCCTTGAGTCCTGTTGGAGAAAGAGCGCTATATAAATAAAAATTATTATTATTATATTATTACCTCTTGTAGTACTGTAACATTGCTCTCTCTCTCCTTTGGATTACATCTGTTATTTTGAACAACAGCTGACGAGTATATTAAATATAAGACCGAATATTCTGTGCACCTTGCCGCTTATTTATAGGTACATATATTAGCATCATTAAACATTGGGTGCAGTTTTAATGAAGGGACAATGTATCTGCTTATTTCATTGTTAGCTTGGTCACTAGAGGACATTTGTTTTTGTTGGTATTATCAACTCTTGTGATTTCCACCTTAAATATACTGCTGTAAACAAAAGTTTTTCTGAATTGAGACTCAATGACTGTCAGGATATACTGCATATCTTGGTTTTCCTTTTTAACATATACTGTAATGGATTGATTGTGTATTGTTACAATTTATTTACTAACATCATTGCTTATCAAGTATGTAGCATTAAAGCTTTTCTTTTTGATATTCGAAACCCCCCGCAGCCTACTCCTAACCTCCCCGAAACCTAAACATAATCCTCCCACAAGGCCTAACCCTCCCCTCCCAACCTACACCTCCAACGCTGGGATGGTAAACCTATTTGTGATGCCGGTGTCGGCATTCCGAATAGTGTCCGGATTCCGGCGTCGGTATTCTCACTGCCTGAATCCCGATCAGCAGCACTGTACAGCACTGATCTCCATACCCACAAGAAACACAAGCCTAGCTCTAGCCTAGCTGCTGTACCAAACCCATGTCTTCCTTCTAGAGTATGAAATATTCCACAACTCTTAGATAAAGGAGATAAGAACAGGTACTCTGTTAGAAAGGCCTTATAACAGCCACATCCTGGTAAGTTACTCAGGGGGAGATACAGAGATGGACTCAGCAGCAATGCGAAAAAAAGCTAACGCCACAGGAGGCATCTGAAGAATACAAAAATGCCTCCTGCCAGCATGGCAGATCCTATGTTTGTAGCCATAGGCCATCTGAGTAAGCCTAAGCTTACTCAGAATGAGCACCGGAACTCTTCTGCAGGGTCCAGGGTGTTGGAAGCTGCAGACCCTGGCCTCAGCACAACTACAAAATGGATGTGAGTTGCCCTCATTATGTAGATTGTTCCCCGTTGCCGCCTCCGCTTCGCCCCTCAATGATGCTGCAGCTTGGGGCCAATGCAAGCTACAACACAGATCGGGCCCTGTGCATGCGCAATCCACCAGAGTACTACGCAAACCATCGTGTTTGCATACTACTCGGAATCAGAACCTCAGTTTGCCATAATAATATATATCCATACCTGTGAAAAGAAAGTTTGAAATAAGCGAGTGCCATATATCTGGAGTGTTCTTTTCATTCTTAGGGCCTGATTTAGGTTTGTAAGCAAAGCAAAAAATAAAAAGGAACAACTGGGTAAAACCATGCTGCAGTACAACCGGGGCAGATTTAACATAAGCAGAGAGATTTCTATTTTGGTGGGTTATATTGTTTCTGTGCAGGTTAAATACTGGCTGCTTTGGCATGTAGACCACAAATGTTAGATAGCTTTATTTTGACACTGCAATTTACATTTCAGTGTGAACACACCCCACCCATATACTGTATAAATCTCTCAGCACTTGTTACAACTGCCCCAACTGCAGTCAGGGCCGGCAACAAAAATCTTGGGAAAAGGAACACTGATTTCTCTGGGGCTCCCTCAAACCATTTATATATATATATATATATATATATATATATATATATATATAATTAAAGCGTAACAGCAATTGCTGCCCTATATAAGAAACGGTTAGTAAATATATATTTATCTATGCACATATTTAAATTTGCATATCTCTCCTTCCTCCCCCACACACCTCAGTTTGTCTCTCCCAAATGATTCCATGCTGCATTCCTAGCTCCCCCACCCCATCCCAAGGCCCTGTGTCCCCTCACCAATCCACTCTTACCCTGGGAAGAGACTAACCTGTACTGCACTCCCCAGTATCCAGACCCGAACACCACACTGCAGGTACCATGCGGCCCTCATACCCCACCAGAAGAGGCCAGCGTAGAGCACATTAATCCTGGCCAGGGGAGCTGCTGCCATGTCCTGTAACTGCCTGCAACAGAGCTGGACCCGGAAGAGCAGACACACACTTGTGCCGCACAGTTAGTATGTGTGAGAGGCTCCTGTCACTCTGAGGCTGCGCCCACACAGCCTACAGCTCGCTGCACTATTTGGACAAGACGGCTCATATCCCTGCCGGGCAATAAGTGTCGTATCCTTGGGGCCCTTCTGATCCTTGGGGACCAGTACATGTGTCCCCTCTGAACGCCCCCTGATAACTGCAGCCGTCTGCTTCTCCCCATATACCCTTCTATCTCCTGTGAGCTACATAAAGGACAGAGGCCGCCTTTCAGTTATCTATTCTGCGTGTGACCATGAGTAGTACTGTTCCATATTGTGTCATTTCTGATGCTTGGACATCTCGGAGGGCACCAGGGCAAGAACAGTAATGGGAAGAGTGGAGTGCTGGACTTTTTCTCATTCTCCTCAACAGAGGGCGAGTGGTATGACCCTATAGGATTACTCGAAGTCCGATGGTGTGACAGTTTGCGCAGTCAGTGGGTTACAGCCGCAGCTGGTGGGCGTCTCAGTAGACAACCAATCGCCTGCCTCTTTAGTGCCCCAGTCATAATCAGTCTTTATGTACTTATTCGAATTAGGACAATATAATAATATATCATAATGTATGATTGCTACAATACAAATAATACTCTGCCTCCCTTTAAAACCCATAAAGGACTTTGGGCGGGATGTACTGAAGTGATTCCCATATGTACCAAACTCTGGAAAACGAGATACTTTCCAGAGCTTGGACCCGGTAGGAAATGCCACCTGTAGGTAGCCTTGCCTATTAGAAGCCCATGGGCTTCTTATTGATTACTGAGAGGGATCTAAATGGATCCCTCCCAGTGTCCCCTGCAGTGCGGGCATCATTTTGTACGTGAGCAGAAGGACTCCTGGGTCCTAGACTTAGAAGTCCAATCATTGCACTTACTGAATGTACAGATGGGCGGTATATATATATATATACTCATATAATGAAAAATGATTAATTCAGCCTGCTAAAGAGCTTTATTTCCTTATAAAATATTAGTAGTGATTTAGTCTAGAAATGCCTTTCACTTCTGTTTTCCCTTTACCTATATATTGAGGCACTCTGTACAACATTGCCGTATAGTTCACTTTCTACACTAGTCTCATTTTTTTTTTAAAACTAGAAATTCATGTAAATCCAGTTATAATTGATGTATAAAATGTATATGTAAGAAAGCTGTAACTTAGTAGCTTTGCTGCTGGTTACTGTGACATCACACCTAGCCTGCGACATCACTAGCCTGTGACATCACAATGCTTCTTCCTGTAACATTCTATCTACAGCTGCAGAAATTTCCAGTTACCATGCAGGAAGACAGGTAGGAGGAGGTGAGTCCTACATAGCAGGGTATGATGGATGGGGGTCAGGAAGACAGAGTGCAGTATAGTCAGCTGAAAGGCAAGAAAAGATAGACAGAACAGGGAATATAGGTAAAAACACACATTAGGAGAAGCGCAAGAAGGAATTACATATTTAAGAATACAACTGTAGTGTTACAGAAATAAAGAGGGCAGTGGACGCAGATAAAGCTCTATGAGGCAAGATCTTGCTTTGGGACGAAAAAGTCAATAAAATAGATAAATGGCAAATTGATAAATTTGAAAGTATGTTGTTTGGTTTAAGGAAAATTGGAAAAGTGGTTGACTCATGGACATTTTATTGTACTTAAACTAGTACTATGCTTAAGGATAGTCTTTTTTGTTTTTAAGATCATCATCTGGCAATGTTCTGCCAAAGAGATTTGCAGAGTGTCGGGTGACCTGCAAAGAAATCTGCAAAGTGTCAGTTGAAGACGACGGGAGGGGTAGCAGTGGCAGCAAGGACTGGAAGATAACATGCAGGAGGTAAGTTACCATACTTATGTAATTGTGTGTGTGGTGGGGAGTACTAGGAGCACGGTACAAAACAGAGACTATGGTGGTGGAGAGCGGACAATACAAAACAGGCAGATGGAGGCAGCTCAGTATAGGACACAGGCAGATGGGGGCAGCTTAGTATGGTGTGGGTGCAGCGGCGGTGCTAGGGTGTTCGCCGCCCCCTTGTAAACTATAAATTTGAGCCCTCCCATACTTTGTAAAGTGACAGCAAGCTGCCTAAAAAGGGGGTGTGGTCACACAAAAGGGGCGTGGCCACACAATAGTACTCCCAATTAAAATTACACCACAAAAGCACTATCTTATTCACATTACACCGCACGTAGTACCCTGATTCATAGTACGCCACATGGTACTATCCCTTATTCACATTACATGTCAGAGTAGCGCCCCCCTAGTCATGTTATACTACACAGTAGTACTCATTATACATATAATGCTAACAGTAGTAATACCCCTTACAAATAATGCCTACAGTAGTACTGCTGCTTATACACATTATACCCACAGTACTGCCCCTTATATGCATAATGTAGACAGTAGTAATTCCACTTTTACACATAATTCCCTCAGTAGTAGTGCCACTTATACGCATAATGTCCGCAATAGTAGTGCCACTTATATACATAATCCCTACAAAAGTAGTGCCCCTATACACATTATGCACACAGTAGTAGTGCTCCTATACAAATAATGCCCACAGTAGTAGTGCCCCTTGTACACCTAATGCCAAAAAGTAGTGCCCTTTATACATGTTTTATACACAATGACCACAGTAGTGCCCCTTATACACACAATGCCCACAGTAGTAGTGCCCCTTATACACATAATGCCCACAGTAGTAGTTTCCCTTACACATAATGCCTACAGTAGTACCCCTTATACATATGTCCACAGTAGTAGTGCCCCTTACACATACTACACACAGCAGTAGTGCCCCTTATACACATGAAGCCCACAGAAGTAGTGACCCTTATACACGTCATTTCTAATTTAAAGGATAGTTACAGTAGCTCTAAAATTATGACTGTAACCTGCATACTGTGGGTACTGTATGATACTAACATGGTCCTAGCACTAGGGAAGATAAAACCTGGAGCAGATAACTTGGGTCTCTTTGAGACAGGATCTTGGTTTTGGATTTAAAAGTCAATAAAATAGATAAATTGCAAATTAATAAAATTGAAAGTACATAACAAAATGTAGTAGTACAATTATACACACAGTATGTCTCACCAAGAAATTATGGTTGTTTAGATCATCATCTGGCAAAGTTCTGGCAAAGAGATTTACAGAGTTTCGGGTGACCGGCAACAACATCTGCAAAGTGTCAGTTGAAGACGACGGGAAGGGTCACAGAGGCAGTAAGGACTGAAGAATAACATGCAGGAGGTAAGTTGCCATACTTGTGTAATTGCGTTTGTGTGGTGGGTGGTATTGAGAGCACAGTACAAAGCAGAGACTATGGTTGGGGGAAATTGAACAATACAAATCATGCAGAAGGGGGCAGCTCAGTATGGGACATACAGATGGTGTGGGAGCAGGGGCGGTGCTAAGGTGTTTGGCACCCCCCTGCAAATGATAAATTTGACCCCCATAAAGTGACAGCTAGCTGGCTGAAAAAAAGAGTGTGGTCTCACAAAGAAGGAGTGTCACCACACAATAGTACTCCCAATGAAAATTACGTCACACAAAATCACAATCTTATCTACATTACACTGCACGTAGTGACCGATTCATAGTACGCCACATAGTAGTGTCCCTTATTCACATTATGTCACACAGTAATGCTCCCTAGTTACGTTATGATACACATTAGTGCCCATTACACACATAATGCCCACAGTAGTAATGCTCCTTACAAAAATGCCCACAGTAGTGCTGCTTATACGCATTATGCCACAGTAGTGCCCCTTATGTGCATAATATCAACAGTAGCAATACCCCTTATACACATGATGCGCACAGTAGTAGTGCCACTTATACACAAAATGCCCAGAGTAGTAGTGCTGCTTATACGCCTAATGTCTACAGTAGTAGAGCCCCTTATATGCATAATCCCCACAGTAAAAGTGCCCCCTTATATACACATAATGCCCACAGTAGTGGTGTCCTCTATACCAAATAATGTCCACAGTTGTAATGCCCCTTACAAATAATGCCCACAGTAGTTGTACTGCTTATATACATTATGTCCACAGTAGTGCTCCTGGGTCATTCCATGAAAATGGTCTTTTTATGTAATGTTTGTTACCAGTTTTCATGGCAAGCTTTGCATCCAAATTAAAGCATATCATGTACCATACAAACATTTACTTTGCACAAAATATTCAGAACACATGCTCAAAAAAATATATTTCATATGAAATATATTTAAAAATGTAACGTTTTTTACCATGGAATGACCCTCCTTATATGTATAATGTCAACAGTAGTAATGCCTCTTATACACAAGATGCGCAAAGTAGTGGGGAGCCCATTTTTTCTGTCCGTTTCCCATAGTGTCGAAACTGGAGGAGCTGCTCCTCTGGAGATAGTGAACTGGGTGACCTTTTTATCAATGAACTGGGGGCAGATATATTAACTCACATAGAGGATCCTATTGCAAAGTGACTGACAGGAAGTCGGCATTTGCGGTGGTAATTGGGGTGGCTAACTGTACGCAGGCGTGTCATTTCTGTTTAAACACCTTTCCATGCACGTGTATAAATTATCCATTGCGACCTGTGTTGATGCTGGAGAGCCCTCTGTGTCTAGGAGACTTGCTCAGTATACGACTGCTCAGACTCACTCAGGGTGGACTGCGATGCAATTGTGAATGGCAAAAGATTGCAGCAACTATTGTTTTAACAACCACAACTGAATCAGGCTCACAATTACACCATTACATTTTACTATTTTATCACATTTAACAACTAAGGGGTCAATTTAATTAGGTGCGAGTTTGTCTTACAACAGCCGCACTTTCTGGTAGCCTAAACTGGCCCTTTGGGTTAATTGTTCTTAATTTAGGCATTTTCCATGTCCTCAATAAATAGAGTAACATATTTACATAGAGAGATTTGTCTCTCTATACAACCACACCACTGTTTGCAATTTGTCTCTCTGCTTGTTCATCCACTAACAATGTTTTTTCATCTTTTCCTCTTAATACACACAGCAGTTACCCTTAGGCAAGCATAGGTAAGTATTCTACCCTAGATTTAGGCCGCGGGTGGGGAGAGGTTAGGGTTAGGCAGCGGGTAGGGAGGGTTAGGCAGTGGGGACAGAGGTTAGGATTAAGAACGTCCGCGGGAGGGTTAGAGTTAGGCACAAAGGGGGACGTCAGTGTTAGGCTGCGGACAGGGAGGGTTAAGGGGGTGGGGAAAGGTGAAAACACCCCTTACCCCTGTCTGCCTTTTTTGCACCGGGATTCTGGCGTCGGTATTACGACCAATAGGATCCCGTTCGCTGGGATATCATACTGATCCCCCTATTGGTACACCTCTTAATGCCCAGAGGGAAGGGCAATCCTGAGGCCATGGTTCCCCAGAGGTTTCCCCCCAAGGGTTTTTTTCCTCTCCTGAGTGCTGAAGGATGACTCTTTGTGAGTCCAGAGGTGTAGCTTTTATGCCATAATGAGTATCAATCTCATGCCCGTCCCTACAATGTATAAGAAGTAAAAATAGGATTTTAATTACCTACTGGTAAATCCTTTTCTCGTAGTCCGTAGAGGATACTGGGGTCCACAGTAATACCATGGGGTATAGACTAGGAGCCATGGGCACTTTAAGAAATCAATAGTGTGGGCTGGCTCCTCCCTCTATGCCCCTCCTACCAGACTCAGGGCCAGATGTATTAACCTGGAGGAGGCATAAGGAAGTGATAAATCAGTGATATGTGCAAGGTGATAAATGAACCAGCCAATCAGCTCCAATATGTAAATTAACATTTAGGATCTGATTGGCTGGTGCCTTTATCACCTTGCACATATCACTGGTTTATCACTTCCTTATGCCTTCTCCAGGTTAATACATCTGCCCCTCAGTCTAGAAACTGTGCCCGAGGAGATGGACATACTTTGAGAGAAGGATTTAACTGAACAGTGAACAGCAATGGCTGAAGCAACAACAATACTTAACCAAGCAACAGTGCAGAAAAATGAAGCACCGGGCGGGCTCCCAGTATCCTCTACGGACTACGAGAAAAGGATTTACCGGTAGGTAATTAAAATCCTATTTGCTCTTACGTCCTAGAGGATACTGGGGTCCACATTAGCACCATGGGGATGTACCAAAGCTCCCAGACCGGGTGGGGGAGTGCTGAGGTTCCTGCAGAACTGATTGACCAAACTGAAGGTCCTCAGCGGCCAAAGTATCGAACTTGTAGAACTTGGCAAACGTGTTCGATCACGACCAAGTAGCCGCTCGGCAGAGCTGTAAAGCCGAGACACCCTGGGCAGCCACACAGGAAGAACCCACAGACCTAGTAGAGTGGGCCTGTACTTTCGGAACCGGCAATCCTGCCGAAGAATAAGCCTGCTGGATAGTAAGTCTGATCCAGCAAGCGATAGACTGCTTTGAAGCAGGACAATAAATTTTCTTGGGATCAGAGAGAACAAACAGCGAGTCAGATTTTTTTGTGACGATCGGTCCTCTTCACGTAGATCCTCAAAGCCCTCACCACATCCAGGGATTTAGAGGTAACAGAGGTGTCAGTAAATACCGGAACCACAATAGGTTGGTTGATATGAACCGCAGACACCACCTTAGGAAGAAAATGCTGACGAGTTCTGAGTTTAGCTCTATCCTCATGAAAAATCAAAGAGGGGCTTTTGTGAGACAACGCCCCGAGTTCGGACACGTGCCTTGCGGAAGCCAAGGCCAACAGTGTAACAGTCTTCCATGTAAGAAACTTAAGGTCCACCTCCAGTAAAGGTCCAAACCAGTCCGATTGCAGAAAATGCAACACTTCGTTAAGATCCCAAGGTGCCGTGGGAGGTACAAAAGCCAGTTGAATGTGCAGAACACCCTTCAAGAACGTCTGAACCTCAGGAAGGGAAGCTAATTGTTTATGGAAGAAAATGGACAAGGCCGAAATCTGGACCATCAAGGAGCCCAAACGTAGGCCCACATCCACACCTGACTCTAGAAAAAGAAGAACACATCCCAGTTGAAATTCCACTGCAGGAAATTTTTCTGTGTTCACACCACGAGACATACTTTTTCCAAATACGGTGGTAATGTCTAGACGTTACCCCTTTCCTGGCCTGGATCAGGGTTGGAATAATCTTGTTCGGAATACCTTTCTGGGCTAAAATCTGACGCTCAACTTCCATGACATCAAACGTAGCCGTGGTAAGTCTTGATAGACGAACGGCCCCTGCTGCAGAAGATCCTCTTGCAGAGGTAGAGGCCACGGGTCCTCCAGGAGCAACCCCAGGAGATCCGCGTACCAGGCCCTTCTCGGACAATCCGGAGCAATGAAAATTGCCTGTACCTTTTCCCTTTTTATTCTTTTGAGAATTTTTTGGGATCAGCGGAAGAGGTGGGAAGACGTAAACCATCTGGTAAAGCCATGGAGTCACCAGAGCGTCCACCGCCACCGCTTGTGGATCGCTTGACCTGGAATAGCGTTCTAGCTTCTTGTTGAGACGAGATGCCATCATGTCTATCTGTGGAATCCCCCACCGACGTGTCAATGACTCGAACACCTGTAGGTGAAGGTCGTGTCTGCTGAGGAAGTCCGTTTCCCAGTTGTCTACTCCCGGAATGAAGATTGCCGACAGCACCACCGCGTGTCTTTCTGCCCAGAGGAGAATTCTTGTTACCTCTGACATCGCAGCTCTGCTCTTCGTTCCACCCTGTCGGTTTACGTACGTTACAGCCGTCACATTGTCCGACTGAACCTTAATGGCTTGATCTTGAAGAAGATTCAATGCCTGAAGAAGGGCATTGTATATGGCCCTTAGTTCCAGAATGTTGATCGGAAGCATGGCTTCCTGACTTGACCATCTTCCATGGAACTGCTCCCCTTGGGTGACTGCTCCCCAACCTCTGAGGCTTGCGTCTGTGGTTAGCAGAATCCAACTTTGAATACCGAACCGGCGGTCTTCGGTCAGGTGAGATGTCTGAAGCCACCACAGAAGGGAGATCCTGGCTTTTCGGGACAGACGTATCCTCTGGTGCATGTGAAGATGCGATCCGGACCACTTGCCCAAGAGATCCAGCTGAAAGGGCCTTGCATGGAACCTTCCGTACTGTAGCGCCTCGTAGGCGGCTACCATCTTCCCCAGAAGGTGGATGCATAGATGCACCGATATCCGAGATGGCTTCAGGACATCCCGCACCATTGACTGGATTACCAACGCCTTTTCCAATGGAAGGAACACCCTCTGTGCCTCCGTATCCAGTATCATCCCCAGAAACGAAAGCCTCCGTGTTGGTTCCAGGTGAGATTTCGGCAGGTTCAGAATCGACCCATGATGCTGGAGTAATCGAGTTGAGAGGGCAATGTTTTCCAACTACCTTTCACTGGAAGGTGCCTTTATCAGAAGGTCGTCCAGGTACGGAATTATGTTCACTCCTTTTTTGCAGAGGAGAAACATCATCTCTGCCATCACCTTGTTGAACACCCGCGGAGCCGTGGAAAGGCCAAATGGCAGTGCCTGGAACAGTGCCTTTAGTGCAAACCATAGATAAGCCTGATGAGGCGGCCAAATCGGAATGTGATGGTACGCATCCTTTATGTCCAGAGATACCAGGAATGCTCCCTCCTCCAGACCTGAGATCATCGCTCCCAGAGACTCCATCTTGAACTTGAACACCCTTAAATACATGTTTAGGGATTTGAGGTTGAGAATAGGCCTCACCGAACATCCGGTTTCAGGACCACAAACAGGTTGGAGTAATAACCCTTGTTTTGCTGCTGAAGTGGAACTGGAACAGTGACCTGAGTCTGTACCAGTTTTTGAATATCTGCCTGTAAGGACAAACTTGCTTCTGGAGAAGCTGGTAAGCCGGATTTGAAGAATCTGGGAGGTGGGAGTTCCTGAAACTTCAGTCTGTATCCCTGTGCGATAAGATCTTTGACCCAGGATCCTGGCAAGAAGTTACCCAAACGTGACTGAAATAACGTAACTGGGCTCCCACCTGCCTGTCTTCCAGGCAGTGCGGTCCACCGTCATACTGAAGGCTTTGAGGAAGTAGACCCTGAGGACTGTTCCTGAGAACCTGCAGCTGCAGGTTTTCTGAGTTTACCTCTATTACCCCTGAAGGTTGTAGAGGAACCCCTGGATTTGCCTTTAAGTTTTGCTGTCCGAAAGGACTGCAGAGTAGGAGTAGATTAGGTTTTCCTAGCTGGTGTAGTTGCGGAAGGAAGATACTGTAAGTAGACTTATCCAGTTCATCACCAAAAAGAGCCTCGCCCGTGAACGGTAGGCTTTCCATGCCCCTCCTGGACTCCGCATCCGCAGTCCATTGTCGCACAAGCCCCTGTGTGCCGAAACTGCCATGGCAGAGGTGCGTGCGTTGAGTAAGCCAACTTCCTTTAAGGCTTCCACCATAAAGTTTGCAGAATCTTGAATATGCTGCAAGAGTAAAATAATATCGTCCCTGGTTAAGGAATCTAAAGCATCAATCAGATTACCTGAGCATTTTGCAATGGCCCGAGTGATCCACGCACAAGCAATAGTGGGTCTCTGGGCCACCCCAGCCGACCTATATAAAGATTTGAGAGTGGTCTCAATCTTGCGGTCAGCTGTGTCCTTTAAGGACGCTGCCCCGGGAACTGGTAGACTATTTTACGCGATAACCTGGATATAGATGCATCCACAATTGGCGGGTTTTCCTATTTCTTCCTATCCTCCGAAAGAAAAGGAAAGGTAGAAATCAACCGTTTAGGGGTCTGACATTTTTTGTCAGGGTTTACTCACGCCCCCTCAAAAAGGGTGTTTAATTCCTTTGAAGCGGGGAAAGTAGCCGAGGATTTCTTTTTAGTATTAAAATAAGATTCCTTTTACATCTTCTCTGACTTGTCAGGAATGTGCAGGACCATTCTGATAGTCTTAATGAGGGCCTGTATTTCCTGTGACAGGACAGCATCCCCCTCACCCACGTCCACTTTACTCTCCTCTGGATCCGACGTATCAGGGTCAGTATCACCCTGCATGATTTGGGCCAGAGTACGCTTTTGCGGGCAAATGGCTAGGGCTGGGGGTGGAGGTATGGAAGCTCAGTCCCTATTCATCAGGTCATCCATAGATTGCCGTAAGAACTTTGTCTCCTTCTCATTATGACAGTTTTATAGAAACAGTAGAAATCATACCTTTAATAAAAGCGAACCAAGGGGGTTCAGCCCCACTGGACTGGGAGTGAGCACTTTCCCGAGTACAGGGTAGTGAGTCCCCAGAGGATGATAGACATTCTGCTGTACAAGGCACACAGTCCCTGGACATGATTGGATAGGGACACCCACACATACACTGGGTGAAAGCACAGTATATGTAGGCAGGGTCCTCAGAGAGAGACAGAAGCCAGAGCCAGACACACAGCGCCCCTATAGCAACAGTAAAACTAAGCTGGGTCACAAGAATAAAGCACCTGAGCAGTGCTTACAGTCCCAACACTGCTCCCCTCCCTGTACTAAGACCCCCTGGTACCGCTGAGGAGACTGGAGTCCTTGTGGAGGAGCTGTGCTTCCCTGTGAGTGCTGTCTGATCAAGCTGCAAAGGAAAATGGCGCTGGAGAGCTGTGCTATCTGCTCTGAGTAAAGCCCCGCCCCTTGTAATTGTGCGCGGCTTCCCGCATTTTTTATACTGGCCCTGAGGTAGAAAGTGTGCCTAACTAGGAGACTGAACCCCTGTTAGGATGTGCACCAGTGTGGGTAAAAGATGAGGCTCAGCCATTCACAGCGTTCTCCGCTGCAGCGTGTCCTGTGAGCCTGCCCAGAGCGCAGCCTGTATCAGAGCTGCGCTCCTACCCTAATGCCGCCATGTCCGCCGGCGACCCGCTAACCGGGACGCCGGCGCCATACTCACCACTCTTCTGTCTTCAGGCTCTGTTAGGGGATGGCGGCGTGCTGCGGGAGAGTATGCTGCACCATGGTGTGGCTTGCGAATGACTCCCTCAGGAGCTCAGTGTCCTGTCAGCAGAGAAAGGGACCATTAACTCTAAGGAAGTTGGGCCGTTCTCTCCCCTAAGTCCCATGAAGCAGTCAGGGTGTTGCCTAAACAGCCCTGACTGAAAACAACAAACTTTGAAAATAAATGTAGAAAACTCTTCAGGAGCTCTCCAAAGCGTGACCGCCTCCTTCTGGCACATTTTCTAAACGGAGTCTGGTAGAAGGGGCATAAAGGGAGGAGCCAGCCCACACTATTGATTTCTTAAAGTGCCCATGGCTCCTAGTGGACCCGTCTATACTCCATGGTACTAATGTGGACCCAAGTATCCTCTCGGACGTAAGAGAACTAATCGCTAATGCGTTCACTTTACTTCTGGGTTTAGACCCCGGATGCGCTACTGCAGTTGTGCATTCGTCAGACTGCGTATGTGAGAGCAGACAGTGGGGGTAATTCAGGCCTGATAGCTGCTGTGCATTTTTGAACAGCGGGCGATCAGGCACAAACTGCGCATGCGTATACACTGCAATGTGCAGGCGCGTTGCACGGGTACAAAGCGGATCGCCGCTTAGTGATGGGTTTGTGCAACAGATCCGTTCACACGGGTGATCGCAAGGAGATTGATAGGAAGAAGGCGTTTGTGGGTGGCAACTGACCGGTTTCAGGGAGGCGTTTTCATAGAGGGATCCTGACTTTAATTCTGGTCCCGGACAGGCTGAAGTGATCGCAGCGGCTGAGTAAGTCATGAGCTACTCAGAGACTGCACAAAATCAGTTTGTACAGCTCTGCCACACATGCGTTCGCACACTTGCACAGCTAAAATACACTCCCCCTGTAGGTGGAGACTATCTGATCGCAGCAGTGCAAAAATCGCTTGCTAGCGATCAGGTCTGAATTACCCCCAGTAATGCAGAGGGAGCCCAAGGATCCTTCTCCTGGGAAGAATTGCATAATGTAGCCCACGGGATAAAAACACCATTCAGAAATGGCATTAGCTGCCGGGCCAAGCTCAGAAGTGCTTCGCATTCTGGAGCTTGGTGTGTTTCACAGTTTACCGACTGCCGTAGAAACTTTTGGTGTCTGCTTTGCAATCACAATAGGAGGAATGCAGCAGATATCTTCAATATCTTTTGCAGACTCCAATACACACATTCAGGGGCTGTTTAATATTTGTGGGCAGCCTCCAAAACCGACTGTTTACTGAGATGTCTCGCAATTATTATTTGTTAAATATTCTTCATAATACATTTTTTATATTTTAGCATAAACGAAAAATGTTTAATGTATTCATTGACTGAGTCTCCGTTCTTTATTGTATGATAATTTCACATGGTCAGCAAATTATTACGGATATGACTGTTACTCTATTGTCCTGCTGGTGCTCCTGACCTGCTGTATAGCAGCTAGACATACAGTATATTGGGGAGATGTATCAAGACTTGGAGATAAAGTGGAAAAGTCCAAAGCACCCAATCATCTTCTGTCACTTATCCAGCACAGTGCATGAAATTATAACTGTAGTTAGAAGCATCATTTGATTTGGGAATATAACCAACTTTCTCTCTCTCCGTGGCTTGATAAATCTCCCGGAAAATATCATGTTTCCCTTTCACTTACTTAACAAGTTAACTTAATTGACAATGTATTTGTCTTGGAAACAAGGTAAGAAATTTACAGTATAAGATAATGTTAAAAAGGGTTCCATATTCCGATAACTTTCTAATGTTTTGTCAATACCCTCCTGGTACATTTACTTTGATTTGTCATTCACGTTTCTTCTATGCCAGACAAGGGCGGATTGGGGACTTAAAGTGGCCCTGGAAAAATATTTAGTGACCTCAGCAGAAAAATCGTGTCACAGTGGCTGATCACACCAGTAGGTGAGGCATTGTACTGGTAGGCAGAGTCAGCACACCAGGATGACAAGTAGACAAATTAAATGATTATTACTACTTAATCCAACAGCCGGGAATTCCATAGATTAGCACCGACTTGGTAAAAGATCACTATAAAATAGATCATTCTGACTTGGGTCTCATCGATTGTTAAACACCCACTGGTCTCATATTTTTCCTTTCGGTGTAAAAGAAAAACAATCACAATGCCTCTGTCTACCATTCCAGTGAGAGATATTCAATACAAGGAGCATCCCAGTGACCACCATACAATGCCCATAGCAACCAACCAGGATCTAGCTATCATTTTATAGCATATATTTGATAAATGATAGCTAGAAGCTCATTGGTTGCTATGGACAACAAACTCTTTAGAAGGTATGCTACATCTCTCCCTTGCCCAGCTGTGCACATATCGGGCATTTATGGTAGTGCCCAAATCTCAGGTTTTCTCTTGCACCCCCATGTTGTAATGCTGATAGGACACGATGTGCCGTTGGAGTTCCTGAACTGGCATGGCTCAGATTAGGCCAAAGATAAAAGGAAAAAGTCATGTTACAGAACAGTGGCCCTCATTCCGAGTTGTTCGCTCGCAAGCTGCTTTTAGCAGCTTTGCACACGCTAAGCCGCCGCCTACTGGGAGTGAATCTTAGCTTAGCAAAATTGCGAACGAAATATTTGCAATATTGCGAAAAGACTTCTCTGTGTAGTTTCTGAGTAGCTCGAGACTTACTCTTCCAGTGCGATCAGTTCAGTGCTTGTCGTTCCTGGTTTGACGTCACAAACACACCCAGCGTTCGCCCAGACACTCCTCCGTTTCTCCAGCCACTCCCGCGTTTTTCCCAGAAACGGTAGCGTTTTTTCAAACACTCCCATAAAACGGCCAGTATCCGCCCAGAAACACCCACTTCCTGTCAATCACACTCCGATCACCAGAACGAAGAAAAAACCTCATAAAATGCTGTGAGTAAAAAAACAATCTTCATAGCAAATTTACTTGGCGCAGTCGCAGTGCGAACATTGCGCATTCGCAATTAGCGGAAAATCGCTGCGATGCGAAGAAAATTACCGAGCGAACAACTCGGAATGACCCCCAGTGTTATTATCTAATAGGGGGAGATATTTGGTTACACATATAGAGTCTGATTCTGAGATTTACATAAATCTCTGATGTTTAATGATCTGCACATGAGCAGGCACCGCACTGCACACGTGCAGATCTGGTCCCGCAACATCCTGAGTAACCTCAGGGTTACTAGATGTCCTATGTGCACGCAGATGATCCCGTGCTGCCCCTTCAGATGCAGCCGCACATCACAGAATCCAGGGTTACTTTTTTACTTAATACACCTCATGTAGCTTTTGCATAATTCTGCAGAGGTGCAATTAGCGTCTCCCTCTGACTCAGCCCCATATTTATATAGAAGCGGGGGCGTGATTAGAACTTTGTGGGTCCCATAGCAACATTTTTATGGGGCCCCCCCAACTCAGATCTCCAGAGAGAGAGAATGGCAGCAAGGACATAGAAAGTCCCGGCAAAGACATAGGGACAAAGATAGGCAGCAGGGACGTAGGGACAGGAAGAGGCAGCAGGGACGTAAGGACAGATAGAGAGGCAGCTGGGACGTAGGGACAGATATAGAGGTAATTGCAACCAGGGCCGGCAACAGAAATCTTGGGGCCCGGTACAGTGATCTCTCTGGAGCCCCCTTAGATTTGAAATACTGTATACACAGTATAAATAACCAAGTTTCAACAGCAGCACTCAGGAATAAAACACAAAACGACAGCCACTTTCAGCCAATATTTCAATGCAGCAGCATTTTCGTCAGGGTACATTATATATATATATATATATATATATATATATATATATACATACATACACACACACACACACACACACACAGAATTCTAAATTTGCTGCGCTATATAAGAAACTTAAATACTGTAAATATATATTTATTTATACAAATACTGTATATAAATGTGTACATCTCTGCTTCCTCCCCCCCACACACCAGTGTGTCTTCCTCTCTCCTTCCTCCCACACATCCCACAGTCTGTCTCTCTCAATTACTCCATGCTGCATTCACAACTTCCCCACCCAATCCCAAAGCCTTGTATCCCCTCACCAAGCCACACCTGCGCTGCACTCCCCGGTATCCAGATCCTCACACCGCATAGCAGGTACCATACGGCGCTCACACCCCACCAGAAGAGGCCGGCGCAGGGCACAGGAGTCCTGGCAGCGGAGCTTCTGCCATGTCCTGTAAATGCCTGCAACAGAGCTGGACTCGGAGGAGTGGATGCACACTTGTACCACACAGTCACTGTGTGTGAGAGGCTCCTGTCACTCTGACACCGCACCCACACAGCCTACAGCTCGCTGCCTTATGTGGACAAGATGGCTTACATCCCTTCCAGGCACTAAGCTGCGTATACTTGGGACCCGGTACAGGTGTCAGCTTTGAGCCCCCCTGTCGCCGGACCAGCCAGCAGTTGCAGCATGGTATTGCCCAGTTGTGTGCGTTTTGCTTTGCTTACAAACCTGAAGGCCCTCAGTACATTTAAACAGTGGTTAATTATATATAACACAAAATATATTACGTGGATATTCAATTTTTCCCCCTGATGAAGTCATAAAGCTAATTATCGCAAGACAAATCGCAATGTCACTTTTTTTTTTTTCCCTTTGAATCCACTCTACAATACTTTCATATTAGGACACATGCAAATAAAAATTAACTTGATCAAATACTACATACTGTCCTCACAGCAATAAGCTATTTTTAAATTTCTACACATTTTTAATATATAAGAGATAATTTATTTTATACATGAATAAATAGGATTTTAATACCTATCGGTAAATCCTTTTCTCTTAGTCCGTAGAGGATGCTGGGGACTCCATAAGGACCATGGGGTATAGACGGGCTCCGCAGGAGACATGGGCACACTATAAGACTGTGAATGGGTGTGCACTGGCTCCTCCCTCTATGCCCCTCCTCCAGACCTCAGTTAGAAACTGTGCCCAGAGGAGACGGACATTTCGAGGAAATAATTAATTGTGTAAACACAGTGAGTGTCATACCAGCGCACACGACGAACATACCGCAAAACGTGGCATTCAATAGAATACCAGCCAACGGCATGAAAAAATACACAGCCACATGCTGAGAGAATATATAACACAACCTGTGTGTCAACACAACCAACAATAAGACACCGCCTGCCATGGCCTGAACAACGTCAGCAACAGCCTGACAGAAAAGAAACACCACAAGAGTGTAACCGTAAGCAACAACTGCAGACACAGTACGCACTGGGAAGGGCGCCCAACATCCTCTACGGACTAAGAGAAAAGGATTTACCGGTAGGTATTAAAATCCTATTTTCTCATACGTCCTAGAGGATGCTGGGGACTCCATAAGGACCATGGGGTTTATACCAAAGCTCCAGACCGGGCGGAAGAGTGCGGACAACTCTGCAGCACCGATTGAGCAAACAAAGGGTCCCCATCAGCCAGGTTATCAAACGAGTAGAGCGTATCAAAAATGATTGAACCCGACCAATCAGCCGCTCAGCAAAGTTGAACCGCCAAGACTCCTCGGGCATCCGCCCAAGAAGAACCCATCTTCCTAGAAGAATGGGTTTCCACCGACTTTGGTAAAGACAATCCAGCCATTGAACGAGCACACCGAATCGTATCACAGATCCAGCGTGTAACCGACTGCATAGACGCAGGCGCCCCAATCACGCTGGGAGCATACTAGACAAACAGAGCCTCTGTTTCCGCAATCTGAGCCAATTTGGCGACATAAATATTCAAAGCTCTGACTACATCGAGAGACCTTGAATCAGCTTAAGTAACCACAGGCATCAAATAGGCTGGTTTCTGCGAAACACCTAAACCACTGTTGGCAGAACTATTATCCGAGTTCTCAAATTCGCTCTATCCTCCTGGAAGATCAAACAGGGGCTCTTGTGAGACCCAGCCGCTACATCAGACACCCGCCGTGCAGACGCCAAAGCCGAAAGCATGACCACTCTCCAAGAGATACATTTTTAACACAACCTTTCAGAAAGGATCCAATCATTGTGACACGAGAAAACTCAACACCACGTCAAGGTCCTACGGTGCCAATGGGGGCACAAATGGAGGTTGGATGTGCAGTACTCCTTCCACGAAGGTCCAAACTTCCGGAAAGGTCGCCAATTCTTTCTTGAAAGAAAATTTATAAGCCAAAACCGCACTTGAATGGAGCCTAACTTTAGGCCTGCACCCACACCTGCTTGCAAAGAATGGAGAAGAACGACCCAGCTGAAGCTTCCGTAGTAGCCTTCTTGGATTCACACCAAGACACATATTTTCTCTAAACACGGTGGTAAGGCTTTTCCGTTACTTCTGTTCTAGCCTGAAGAAAAGTGGGAATGACTTCACTGGGAATACCCTTCCTGGCTAGGGTATGGCGTTCAACTGCCACGCCGCCAAACGCAGCCGCGGTAAGTCTTTATACATGCCCGGATCTTGCTGTAACAGTTCCTCACGTAGAGGAAAAGGCCATGGATCTTCTATGAATAAATCTTGAAGAACTGGATACCAAGCCCTCCTTGGTTAGACCGGAACAATGGGGATCGCCTGAACCTTTGTTCTCCTTACGTTTATCACCATCCGAAGAGTGAAAACGGAGGGGACACATAGACCGACTGAAACACCCAAGGTGTCCCGAGGACGTCCACTGCTATAGCTTGAGTGTCCCCTGACCCGGAACAATATCCCTGAGATCTCTCGTTGAGGCGAGACGCCAACATGTCCACTTGAGGCACTTCTCAAAGACTTGTCACTTCAGTGAAAACTTCTCGATGACAACTGTATTTCTCCCGGATGGAGATCGCGTCTGCAGAGGAATCTATTTCTTCGTCGTTCACATCCGGAACGAAGACTGCTAATATAGCGTTTACCAGTCTTTCTACCCAGCGGCAAACTTTTTCGGCTTCTTCCATTGCCGCTTTGCTCCTTGTTCCGCCTTAGCGGCTTACTTACACCACTGCTGTCAAGTCGTCCGACAGAATTAACATGGCAGATCACCAAGCATATGTTCATTGAAAATAGCTCTTAACTCAAGAAAGCTTATCACAGACAAGCTTGCCATCTTGACCTTTCTCTCTGGAACCAATTCCCTTGCAAGGACTGCTCCCCAGTCTCGGAGATCTGTATGCATGGACACCAGGATCTCATACTGGATTCTGAACCTTCGTCCCTCTAGGAGGTGAGAACCGAGCAAACACCACAGGAGCGATATCCTGGCCATTAAGAATATATTCTGGCGTATGTGCTGGTGAGACCCGGACCACATATCTAAGTGACCCCGTGAAAACCACTCTGGCAGTTGACCTGCTCACCGAAAAATGCCTCTTAGGCCGCACCCATCTTCTTCATCGACGGAACCTAGTGATGGACTGTCACTGCAAATCTGATCCGACTCCGGATCCTCAGACCTCTTTCCACAGGAACACAGAGAACTTCAGCGACGTTGGGAGTAACAGTCTTCCCATGTGGTGAAGAACAATCAGAGAGAAAACAACGGCTTGCACTACTTGTGTCTTGACCTCACCTTAAACAGGAGAGTGTCCCAGTACAGCTTAACAATGGTCGTACTGCCATCACTCTGGTGAAATAGCAAAGACAATCCTGGATATTTACCCAAGTAAACTGAATGTAGAGAACAACGCATTTAACCTCTATTCTTTTCTTTTTTTTTTAAACCAGGGAGAGCAGGACCATGCCCTGAACCTGACGCACCTCAGGTACGGCGTCGCGTACTACCGCCCCTTCCAGAGGGGAACGGCAAAATCTATTAGAAAAAATCACTGAGGGGAAACACCTGTAACGCCAGAATGTCCCCCTTAGGATTCTATAATTAACTCACAGGTCCTAGTCTATTCCCAAGCCGACTGAAAAGCGGACTGGAGCGGCCCACTGGAGCGGGCCCCAGCCAGATAGACTCAGCGACATGCGATGGATGTGGTAGAAACAAAAAAGGACATCCGCTTCTGCGAACCTAACAAGGCTGCAGAACTCTTCTTACCTTTTCACCTTCCATTGTCTGCACAGAAAAGGAAAAAAGAGCGGTATAGAACCGGTTAAAACGACTGCATCCCACAAAAGAATGCGTCACCAACCGTCGTGAAGGAGTCTAACTTCCGAAGTCAGATCTACCAGTGGTATCCGCCCAGATCGACTGAACTGAGGCATCCCCAAACAGCATTATACCGTCCCACCAGTATCTTTCGGAGACAACCTCATTATTTCCCCGGCCACACCTCCTGCCGTCACGCGGCAACATGCTGCAATGTTATAGAGTAGAATCCACATAAGAGACCCTACCCACTCTCTTTAGGGTAATTCTACGGGATGCCCATCCGAACATAACACTCCTCCATGTGCATGCAATGCAAATAAATCCAAAGTATAGAAATAAAATATCACTTCGCTTCCTGTGTATGATCCTCTACGCCAGGGCTCCGCGTCGACCAGTAGTTGACTTTCACCATATTCTATCCACAACGGGAAAAGAATAAACATTCGGACTCCTTGCGAGGATCTGAGACCAACTCGTCACGGCCGACCTAGAGCTTTATCAACAGAGCGAGCAGCACATGAGAGGGAATACTATTACTTCAGCATTCAGTATAAATCCAAATATGAATATATAAAACGTAATACACAATTACACACATATCCCACATATCTCTCTCTCTCTCTCTCTCTCTCTCTCTATATATATATATATATATATATATATATATATATATATATATATATATATATATATAGAACATACATATAAGGGGATTGTCCGGAGCCTTCTAGTCCCCAGTGACATTAATGTGTTCTGAATGTGTATGATCATGTACTGAACTGCCCCAGTTGAGGATCTACCAGGAAACATTATAGTCGACAGAAAACCTAGTATTCGTCGACAGCAGGGAGTAGTAACCAGGTAAAATAATATTCTTGCGACCCCGAGGGGTCCGAGGGAAGTATACATATAATTTTAATATCGCTCCCTCACAAATACTACCACGGCTGTGCACGAGCTACAGGCCCACGGAACCGTACCACACCTATACATAAAACTATACATACAGGAATAAGTCAGTCACCCCGGTAATAACGGTTGGTGCAGACAGGGTCACCCACAAACTACTGTCTCTCCCATACCTTGCTTTCTTCAACAAGCACACCCCTACCGACCTGTTGACTCAGTATCTACTGTATCAAGTACCAAACAGGTTCCAGCGATGCCGACAGTGAACCTCATAGGTGCTTGTGTCGACAAAAGTGACTTCTAGAGGTAATATCTGACAGGGAACACACGGAAAAGTCGGCAAAGTCGACTGTGATCCGCATAACTGACAGAGCACTCTATATTTATAACCCACAGTATACAAGCCCATTTGTGCTGAATATAGTGCTCTTTTACTCTAAATAGCACTAACCTTGTGCCCCCTCATACTTTTGGCGGGGACAAGCAGAAAATGGCGCTGTCACTTGCAAAGAAGGCTAAGCTCCGCCCCTCCCGGCGCGCTCCAGCCCGCAAAAAATATACATTCCTGTATGTCAACGGGGGTCTCTATACAGTGTTAAGACACTGTATAGATGCACTGTCACCCCTAAATTATATATATATATATATATATATATATATATATATATAAATACTGCTGCCCAGGGCGCTCCCTCCCTAGCGCCCTGCACCCTCTTAACGACCGTCGGCGTGTGGGAGCCATGGCGCGCGGTGTGACCGCTGCAATGTCTGGCGGGGGTATCGTAATGGTGCCCAGGGAGAGAATCTGCCCTCATGCAGCGGTATTAACAACTTCCAGTAACTTGCTGCCCAGGGCGCTCCCCCCCAGCACCCTGCACCCTGAGAGTGCCGTTGGTGTGTGGGAGCATGGAGCGCAGCGTGACTGCTGCGAGTTACCTCCGTTACTGAAGTCTTCTGCCGTCCTGAAGTCTTCGGTTCTTCACAGGGGGGTGACGGCGCGGCTCCGGGAACAAGCAGCTAGGCGAACCAAGTGATCGAACCCTCTGGAGCTAATGGTGTCCAGTAGCCTAAGAAGCAGAGCCCTTGAACTAAGAAGAAGTAGGTCTGACTTCTCTCCCCTCAGTCCCACGATGCAGGGAGCCTGTAGCCAGCAGGTCTCCCTGAAAATAAAAAAACCTAACAAAGTCTTTTAGAGAAACTCTGTAGAGCTCCCCTAGTGTGTGTCCAGTCACCTCTGGGCACAAAGTCTAACAGAGGTCTGGAGGAGGGGCATAGAGGGAGGAGCCAGTGCACACCCATTCAAAGTCTTATAGTGTGCCCATGTCTTCTGCGGAGCCCGTCTATACCCCATGGTCCTTATGGAGTACCCAGCATCCTCTAGGACATATGAGAAAATAATGTTTTAATATACAACTCTATGGATGTGTATCTTTCTTGGCATCTGTATCCTGATATAGGTTTTCCACCAGACTCAAGAAGAGTAAAATAACACTCCAAATAAGGCTTCTTTTCTCATACCTTCGGTACACATGTATTGCATTCTATTATTATTTATATACTGAAACTCATATATTGCACTAAGAGGTGCCAATGTCTTTTTTTTTAAATCACAGATCATTTTAATCTTGGACTCTGCTATTATTCTTTTATTGGTTTATTAAATACTGTGTTTATATTTATCTCACATATGTGAAAGAAAATAGTGCCATACATCTATATACAGGTTGAGTATCCCATATCCAAATATTCCGAAATACGGAATATTCCGAAATACGGACTTTTTTGAGTGAGATAGTGAAACCTTTGTTTTTTGATGGCTCAATGTACACAAACTTTGTTTAATACACAAAGTTATTAAAAATATTGTATTAAATGACCCTCAGGCTGTGTGTATAAGGTGTATATGAAACATAAATGAATTGTGTGAATGTACACACACTTTGTTTAATGCACAAAGTTATAAAAAATATTGGCTAAAATTACCTTCAGGCTGTGTGTATAAGGTGTAAATGTAACAAATACATTCTGTGCTTAGATTTAGGCAACATCACCATGATATCTCATTATAATATGCAATTATTCCAAAATACGGAAAAATCCGATATCCAAAATACCTCTGGTCCCAAGCGTTTTGGATAAGGGATACTCAACCTGTAATAATCTACTAAAGTCTGTCCCATCTTCAGCATGCATGGCCCACACTGCTAGCGCTACAGGACAGACCCTAGACATAGAGGACCTGTAATGAAGGCTAAAGGAAGCAAAGGGCCGTGAGAGAGGGGAGGAGTATTGCAGTGGACAGAGTAAGACGGGGCAAACTGAGGTGACCTGGGTCCCTCAACTAATGTGTTTGTTTGTATGAATACATAAAGATATATACAGTACTCGTCAGACCCAGCACTGTGTGACTACATTCTTTTCTCTAACGTTAAATCTGTACTCAAGAAATCCCATTTTGCATCAGTTACTGAGGTAAATAGAAAATGACAGAGCTGTTGAGACAGCTGATAGGTAATGGGCTACAGCATGGCTTTGACGAATGGAAAATAAGAATGCAGCAGTGTGTGGATGCAGAAGAGGAGTACATAGAAGGGGAATGGAGGGAAAATGTACTTAATATAATTGAAAATAAATTATAGCATCAGTCTCGTTAATTAATTAAACAGAAACAAACATGGAGCTCAGATAAAAATCTTTAAATGATTATGGAGCCAAGATGAAAAGAAACACCACATAACACAGGAATAAACAGATGTTTACTGGCTGTATTACCTGACATGTTTGCAAGACTTGTTCCAAGAGACTTCAAAATTAGTTGGAGTTCTCTGACAGCAGCAGCGGCTTCTTCTCCACAGGTCATGTCAGGTTCCATTACAATTTCCATAAGTCCAATTCCTATAAAGCAAATCATCCGGTTTAGGGTTTGGGAACCAGAGTCAGAATTTACTAGGCAAGACAAACCCCTTGGTGTTAATTTTATTTTTATTACATAAAATGCAAAATATGGCCTGCCCTGAACATATGCAGCAACAGTAAGCAAATATAGGGGGGAATTCAATTACCTGCAGTCAATGACAGCGGATAATCATTGCGCCCGTGGCTATTCAATTATCCCCGACTTTCAGGTATTGTTTCTCCTGCCTCAGACAGGAGAAACAAATTCCCTGAAAATAGCCCAGTTTTCGTCTGAAAACGGGGCTGTTTCTAGCGAAAACACAAAGGTTTCACTGAACTTGTGTGTTTTTGGGAGAAAGGGTATTTTTTTCGGGTGGCCAAATCGGATTTCCTAAAATAAATTAAGATGATACAGAAGAAACATCCGGAAACATTGCGAAATACATAATTTTTTTGCTCCTGATGTTTCTTCTCCTTTAATTGAATACCCCCCTTAAATTCAATAAACATTATGTACATTATGTTTCCATGAATACACTAAATTGTTTCCACTGGTCGCACTGCAGCATCTGTAGGAGTAATCTGTTTATGTAGTACCCACACAAGTTATATCATGTTTTGTTTTGATTTTTTAAGACTTTGAATATTCAGACAATAAACCTAAATTTGCTTATACCACATCACACAGCAATCAACATGTACCCAGTATGCACAAAGGTGTGGGTTTTACTGGAATCTGAATAAAAGGAACTAAAAGCAAATGTGTGTTTATATTTTTAACAATACTTTGTGGTTATTCAGCATTAACCAACCTTTCCAAATCAGCAAAAGGCACATTTCTACAAACAGGTTTTCATGATTTAATATGCATTTGAAAAGGATCACTTTTTTGTTGTTTAATTTTAATAACTACTCTGAATGGGGTTAGCTGTTTTTAGTTGACATTCATAAAAGTGACACCATAATGTCAACATAATAAAATGTCGACAAATTTCAACACTGAAAATGTAGACATTAAGAGTCAACACTGCCAAAATGTCAACATAAAAACATGTCAACTGGTAGATAATGTTAACCCCACTTTTCAGCCTAACCAAAAAACTAAATCCTAACCCTAAAGTTTCTATTGTTGACATTTTTACTATATCGTCATTTCATGTGTTCACATTTTTGGTGGTGTCGATATTTTTTTTTTCTTCAATATTAATTTTTATTATTTTGCGGGTAAACAAAGCAAATGGGATAGGGGTACAGAAAAGAAAAGGGGGGGGGGTGAGGGGGGTACACACAACAATCAGCATAATACAAAGTAACAAAAAGAGTATTATACAAAACATTGTACAAAAGAATAGCAATGCAAGGGTAAATAATACCAACATAACATTCATACTAATCTAATAGCGAATATACCTAAGCGTCAGGAGGGGGCGTGGGGTTCGGTGAGCGGCTATGCCAATAGATGGACCACGGATACCATCGGAGCAGTGGGGATGTTGGGGTAGAGGCATAGGCCACTCCCGCTGTCTCGAATTCGTAGTGCGAGTGTACAGCCATTTCTATTGCAGAGATATGGGGAGCCTCGGTGGAGCGCCAATGGCGAGCAATTAATAGTTTTGTTGAGATAAGGATATGGCCTAGGATATAGCGGTCACCTGGCGTTAAATCGCCATAGTATAGATGTAGGAGGGCCAGTCGTGGGTGGGGGGAAATATGGTGGCCCAGCACTGATTCTATGAGGTGGAAGACAGATGTCCACAACGAGGTAAGTACTGGGCAATCCCAAAAGATATACATTAAAGTACCGACCTTACCACAGTTCCGTCAGCACATTTTGGATGTGGAGGGTTGCATCGCATGTAGGCGAGATGGGGTGAATTATAGGCGGTGAAGGAGTTTATAGGATAGTTCTATATGTGATATACATTTAGAGACTGTATAGCAGGATCTATATATCATTTCCCATTCCTCCTCTGAGATTGAGCATCTAAGATCTACCTCCCATTTCATCTGGAAGGGGGCTTTCTGTAGCGGTTGGGGATTATTAATGTAGTTATACCATTTGGTGATACCTCCCCTGCCTTCCCCGGTTTCCAGGAACTTTTGAACAAGTTTAGGCAAGGAGGAAAGGGGGATAGTGGGTGTCGAGACTCCGTGGAGCCAATGTCTAAGCTGCAAATATTTATAGAATTCCCCATGTGGCAGTAGGAAATTTTCCTGGATCTGGGCAAAAGAAAGAAGGGTATTATGCACCATTATATCCTGTAAGGACCGGATTCCCTGTGATATCCAGTAATCGAATCTCAAATCAGGGATCAAGGAGGCTACTCCTGTCAATGATATGGCCGTGGTGGGGAGAGTTATATCATTCCCACTTCGCACTATCTCTAGCCAAGCTTTCCTAGTAGATTGGACAGAGAGAGACCTATTGATTAATACTGTGCCCTCCAATTTAGGGAGTAATAATACATCAATCAGGGGTAACGGGGCTATAAGACCTTGTTCAAGTTGTACCCACGATTTGTACGTGGGTTGAATATACCATGCACCTATCTGTGCTAGGCGGCAAGCCAGTTGGTATGAATGCAAATCCGGATATGCTAAACCCCCGTCTCGTTTGGGTCGAGTCATAGTTTTCCTGGCTAACCTTGGTTTCTTGCCTTTCCAGACATAAGAGTTAAATACCGCGTTAAATTTGGATAGAAGGGAGTTGGGTAAGAGGAGGGGGATGGCCCGGAACAGGTACATAAGTCTGGGAAGGATCGTCATTTTCAATGCGGCTATTCTCCCCAGCCATGATACATGCTGCATCATCCAGTCCGAGACCAGAGTTGTGGATTTGCGCAAGAGGGGGGGGGGGGGGGGGGGTTAGCGGATATCAGATCATCTAACTTCTTGGTGATATGGATTCCCAGATATTTGAGGCTTCTATCCTGCCAGGAGTACGAGTAGGAAGCCATCAGTTCGGACAAGAGAGGGGGCGTAAAGTTAATAGGGAGTGCCTCTGTCTTAGTGTTATTAAGTTTATAGTAGGATACTGCTGAATATTCAGACAAGAGTGTGTGCAGCGCTCTCAGGGAGGAGGTAGGGCTAGTGAGTGTCAAAAGGACATCGTCTGCGAAAAGACATATCTTATGAGAATGTCCCAAAAATTCCACACCTTTAATCGAGGGCGAGGATCAAATTTTCTCGGCCAATGGTTCCATCGCCATAGCAAAAACTAGCGGGGATAGGGCGCACCCTTGGCGAGTGCCGTTCGTAATGGAAAAAGAGGATGAGAGCAGTCCGTTCACACACACCCTTGCTGAAGGGAGAGAATATAAAGCCATAATGGATGATAGGACTCTACCGGTAAGGCCAAACTTTCTAAGAACCGCTTGCAGGTATCCCCAATGAAGGCGGTCGAACGCCTTCTTCGCGTCTAGCGAGAGCAACAATAAAGGAGATTCTGATCCAGAGAGGGCGTCCAGCACATTTATCACTCGCCTAGTGTTGTCGGGGGACTATCTGCCGGGGACGAAGCCCACCTGGTCACCGTGGATGATAGAGGGAAGTAGAGGGTTAAGCCTGTTGGCCACTAACTTGGCATAGATTTTCAAATCGGTATTTAAAAAGGCTATGGGGCGATAGTTGGGCATCATGGCGGAGTTCTTCCCCGGTTTAGGAAAGGCTACTACGCGGGCCTCTAGCATCTCTACTGGGAAGTTCCCTACGGAGGAGGCGTGATTAAAACCTCCGTCCAGTACAGGGACCAGAGCGTCTTTGAAACATTTGTAGAAATTGTTTATAAACCCATCAGGGCCTGGAGCTTTGTCTAATGGGAGTGAGTCTATAGCTTGAGTGATTTCCTTATGAGACCATAGTTGGTTTAAAGTCTGCAAAGTAGCTAGGTCAATGGAAGGGAGATTGACATCTTTCAAAAAGGCTGCTATATTAGCTGGCGTAGGTTGTGGGATAGAGACATCGTCTTTTAGATTATAGAGGGAGGAGTAATATGAGGCAAAGGAGTTAGCTATATCTGATGGGTCGGTTATCTTGATATTATTTGAATTGATGATATATTTCACCCTCTCCTTAGCATTTTTCCTCCGCAATTTGCGTGCAAGCATTCTACCCGCCCTATCTCCTTGCATATAGAACTTTTGCCGCAATCGGAAAAGATTTTTACGGACCTCCGTTAATTCTAATTTATTCAGCTCATCCCTGACCCGAGTCAAATCTCGATATATTTTCTTATTAGAGGGTTCCAGCTTAAGCAGAGCATCTAGATCTTTAAGACGGGCTTCGAGTTCTACCTGTTTTTCCCGGGAGGTCCTGCGTATATAAGCAGCCGCCTGAATTGACGCTCCCCTAACCACCGCCTTAAGGGCACACCAATGTGTGAATACGGACGTTTCTGCTGGGGTATTAGTTTCCATATATAGGGAGAGGGCCTGTGCAATAGACCGGTGGGCATCCGCATTTAAAAGGCGCCATAGGGTAGGAGAGGACCTCACATGGCGGGGGTTCCAACGGACAGAGAGGGCAGAGTGATCGGACCACGATACTGGCAGGATAGAAGCCTTCGAAACCTGTTGGAGTGGTGTCGATATTTTAACCATGTCCACATTATGGTGTCAACCTTTTGAAAGTTGACATTGTGATTGTCGACATAATGACTACATGCCATTAGAATGGCATGCATAAAATGTGTCGGCATAATACTGTAACCCAGGGATGGGGAACCTTCGGCCCTCCAGCTGTTGCTGAACTCAGAGCCGGCCTTAGCTATAGGCAGGCTAGGCATTTGCCTAGGGCATCCAAGCATGTCTAGGGGCATCCAAGCATGTCCCTGCAGTATCTCATGTTGGGAGGGACAGTCTGCAAACTCACTGTTACTTTCCAAATGTATTCAATCAGTACTGGTATACACTGCTGTTTACATTTGTCAAATAAAAATGCACACTCTCCCTTAAAGTTCTTTAAACTCCCTCTGACATGCTTGAATGCCCCTGACTTGTGAGACCTCAGACAGACAGCAGAAGCCCAGTAAATGCAATTCCTGGACCTGTGACATTTTCACTGACTATATAAGGTTATTACTAAATGGCTCCTTATGATACCACATGTGTATTTGGAAGATTGCTTCACATTAATCTGACATCACCTATACTGTTTGTGCACATTGGGGAGGGGGACCCTGCCATCCTGTGTGTGTCCCTTATCCCTGTGCAAACCCCAGGTGTCTGCAGGGACATAACATGGGCATGTGTTCTCCCCACACTTTATTTCCTAGTCAGTCCATGCCGTAAAATTCCCCTGCCAGGATGGTATACCCTGTGAGGTCACATCCCTTGTACGGGTGCCCCTTTAACGGGTGCAAGCGCAAACACGCACCCACCCACCCATCCTGCCATTCCCTATCTCACAAAACGCAGTCACGGATCCTGGGAGCTGCATGGGCGCACACACTGACTGCAAGCACGCCAGCAAGCAAAAGTAAGCTTTATCAAAAAAGCTACAAGTATTACTAATGTGGGGCATATGTGTAAGGTGCATTACTGTGTGGAATTATGTGTATTATGGGCATTACTGTGTGCCATTATGCAGGTTTGAACAGGCCCACAGGGTAACCCCCCGGTGGGCCCCACTGCCTCAGTGTTGCTGCGTCAGATGCAGAACTAGCGGCGGTGCTAGGGGGCACCAGACAAAATTTTGCCTAGGGCATCAAATTGGCTAGGGCCGGCTCTGGCTGAACTACACATCCCAGTGTTGCTGAACTACACATCCCAGCACACCCTGCAACAGTTTTTTTATGGCCAAATAGCAAAACTGTAGAAAGGCATGCTGGTATGTGTGGTTCAACAACAGCTGGAGGGCCGAAGGTTCTCCATCCCTGCTGTAGCCAAACAAAGCATGGCAATGAGAAAACTAGACAACTTAAAGCATCAAATGATGGCACTTGGACTTTAAGCCAGAATGGGAGAAATCTGGGCACTAGATTCTCCTCAGTTCTGTGGTTTTAACACTTTGTGTAGTGTAGTGCAGGGGAAGGCAACCCGTGGCACACATGGATGCTTTAGCTGGCACCTCTCTGGGGTCAGCCACTATTTTCTAGACGCTACATGCACACCGTCTGAGTGTAAACACCAGTCTTATTGGGGCCTGGCTCACATGCACCATCCCCTCGTACAGTGTTGCTGGGAGTCCTGGTTACAAGAGAGGCAGACAGGAGTATGTGCATCCCCAACGCAGAGTGCCAAGGGCAGAAAGTAACTGTAGGAGGGAGAGCACATAAGGAACTGCTGTGGAGCGACAGAGAGATATAATGGGATTTTAAATACCTACAGGTAAATCCTTTTCTCATAGTCTGAAGAGGATGCTGAGGTTCACATTAGCATCATGGGGTACAGATAGGTCCACCAGGAGCCATTGGCACTTTAAGAGTTTGAGAGTGTGGGCTGGCTCCTCCCTCTATGCCCCTCCTACCTGACTCAGTCTAGAAACTGTGCCCGAGGAGACGGACATCTTCGAGAGAAGGATTTACACAGATAGTGGCGAGATTCATACCAGCTCACACATACAAGGCAAACCAAGCTAACTAGCCTGAAACTCAGCAACCGCTGAAACAGTACTTAACAAGTAACAATGCAGTACTAAACTAAAAACAAAGTTGTACTGAACCAGATAACCACTGCAGGAAAACGAAGCGCTGGGCGGGCGCCCAGCATCCTCTACGGACTATGAGAAAAGGATTTACCGGTAGGTAATTAAAATCCTATTTTCTCTTATGTTCTAGAGCAGGCTTTTTCAACCAGTGTGCCGCGACCAGTTGCAAGGTGTGCCGCAGAGCCAGAGCAGCTTCCTGCACCTTCAAAGTGAACTTTTGGCCTGGGCTCTTCTTAGAGGATCATTCATGCTCCTGCTGTGACCTATGCCTTGATGACGTGGCGGTGTGATATCATAGATCACGGACGCCGCATCTCACCACCCAGCCAGCCCACCCGCCTGCATACACATCTTCCAGATCCCGCCTGCATCCACAGCTTAACTTGCCCACCCACATCCACACCTGCCCGACAGCCCGCTGCTCAGTATTTGCAGCAATCCACTATGAACAACTCCCGCCACTGAGGGACAGGGAGGAGGACAGCTGACCGGTAGGGGCTGATATCTGTTATGTTATTTCTCCTGTGGGGGGAACAATGTGAATAATTCAAGTGGGGAGCAATAGGATTTATGTGGGGAGAAATGTGATTGATTTATGTGTGAGCAAATGATTTATGTGGGGAGCAATGTGATAGATTTATGTGGGGAGCAATAGGATTTATGTAAGGATCAACATGATTTATGTGGGAAGCAATGTGTTTGTTTTTTTCTGTGCAGGCCAATGTATGTGTAGATTTGTTTGTTTTTTTTGGGTTGCCTTGCCAATTTTAAAATATTGTTTGGCGTGCCGCGAGTAAAATAAAGTTGAAAATCACTGTCCTAGAGGATGCTGGGGTCCACATTAGTACCATGGGGATGTACCAAAGCTCCCAGAACGTGAGGGAGAGCGCAGAGGCTCCTGCAGAACTGACTTTAGGACATCAGAGGCCAAAGTATCGAACTTGTAGAACCTTGCAAACGTGTTCGACCCAGACCAAGTAGCCGCTCGGCAGAGTTGTAAAGCCGAGACACCCCGGGCAGCTACCCAGGAAGAACCCACCTTACGGGTAAGGTGGGCCTTAACAGGCATAGGACATGGCAAGCCTGCCGTAGAATACGCATGCTGGATAATGAACCTGATCCAGCGAGAGATCGTCTGCTTAAAAGCAGGACACCCAATTTTCTTGGGATCATACAGGACAAACAGAGTCCGATTTTCTGTGATGAGCAGTCCTCTTCACATAGATTTTCAGAGCCCTTACAACACCTAAGGACTTTCAAGAAATTGAGGAGTCTGTCGCAACTGGCACCACAATAGGTTGGTTGATATGAAAAGCCGACACAACTTTCGGAAGGAACTGCTGACGTGTCCGGAGCTCATCTCTATCTTCATGGAAGATCAAGTAGGGGCTTTTACAGGACAAAGCCCCCAACTCCAACACACGTCTAGCAGAAGCTAAGGCCAACAAAGTGACAGCCTTCCACGTGAGAAACTTGACCTCAACCTCCTGTAGAGGCTCAAACCAATCTGATTGGAGGAACTGCAACACCACGTTAAGATCCCAGGGCACCGTAGGTCATACAAAGGGAGGTTGGATGTGCAGAACTCCATACAAAAAACGTCTGAACCTCAGGGAGGGCAGACAATTGTTTCTGGAAGAAAATGGATAAAGCCGAAATCTGGACCTTCACGGATCCCAACCTCAGGCCCATATCCACACCTGCTTGCAGGAAGAGGAGAAACCGTCCCAGTTGAAACTCCACCGTAGGAAACTTCTTGGACTCTAACCAAGATACATATTTTTCCAAATACGATGGTAATGTTTAGACGTTACTCCTTTCCTAGCATATATCAGGGTATGAATAACCTTGTTCGGAATGCCCTTCCGAGCTAATATCTGGCGTTCAACCTCCATGCCGTCAAACGTAGCCACTGTAAGTCTTGATAGGTGAACGGCCCCTGCTGCAGCAGGTCGTACCAAAGAGGAAGAGGCCTCGGCTCTTCTAGCAGTAGATACAGAAGATCCGCGTACCAAGCCCTTCTTGGCCAGTCTGGAGCAATAAGGACCGCTTGAACTCTTGTTCTCCTTATGAACTTTAAAATTCTTGGAATGAGTGGAAGTGGAGGAAACACGTACACCGACTGGAACACCCACGGAGTCACTAGGGCGTCCATCGCCACGGCTTGTGGGACCGTTGACCTGGAACAATATCGCCGAAGCTTCTTGTTGAAAAGAGAGGCCATCAGGTCTATTTGAGGTACACCCCAAAGATCTGTTATCTCCATGAACACCTCCGTATGGAGACCCTACCCCCCTGGATGGAGATCGTGTCTGCTGAGGAAGTCCGCTTCCCAGTTGTCTACTCCCAGAATGAAGATTGCCGACAGCACCAACGCATGGTTTTCTGCCCAGAGGATGATTCTTTTTACCTCTGACATTGCAGCTCTGCTTTTTGTTCCGCCATGTCGGTTTATGTTAGACACTGTCCTTACACTGTCCGACTGCACTTGAATGGCCCGGTTTCTCAGAAGATGGGCCGCTTGGAGAAGACCGTTGTAGACCGCTCTTCGTTCCAGAATGTTTATCGGTAGGCCGGCATCCAGACTTGTCCACATTCCTTGGAAGGTTTCCCCTTGAGTGACTGCGCCCCAGCCCCGGAGAATGGCATCCGTGGTTAGAAGGATCCATTCCTGAATCCCGAACTCGAGGCCCTCCAGAAGGTGAGGTAATTGGAGCCACCAGAGGAGTGAAATCCTGTCCTTTGGCGACAGACGTATTCTCTGGTGCATGTGTAGATGAGATCCAGACCACTTGTCCATGAGATCCAGTTGGAGGTGCCGAGCATGAAACCTTCCGTACTGTAGAGCCTCGTAAGAGGCCACCCTCTTCCCAGAAGGCATAGATTAACAGATACCCAGGCTGGCTTCAGGACATCCCGGACCATTGTTTGTATCACCAACGCTTTCTCTTCCAGAAGAAACACCCTCTGCACTTTCGTGTCGAGGATTATTCCCAGAAAAGACAACCTCCTGGTAGGCTCCAAATGTGATTTTGGAAGATTCAGGATCCAACCGTGTTTCCTGAGCAGATGAGTCGTGAGAACAATGAACTGCAACAACCTCTCCCTAGATGATGCCTTTATCAGCAGATCATCCAGATATGGGATTATGTTCACCACCTGTCTGCTGAGGAGAACCATCATCTCTGTCATCACCTTGGTGAACACTCTCGGTGCTGTGGAGAGGACGTACGGTAGTGCCTGGAATTGATAGTGACTGCGCCGAGCATGAAACCTTCCGTACTGTAGAGCCTCGTAAGAGGCCACCCTCTTCCCCAGAAGGCGAATGCATAGATGAACAGATACCCAGGCTGGCTTTAGGACATCCCAGACCATTGTTTGTATCACCAACGCTTTCTCTTCCAGAAGAAACACCCTCTGCACTTTCGTGTCGAGGATTATTCCCAGAAAAAACAACCTCCTGGTCGGCTCCAAATGTGATTTTGGAAGATTCAGGATCCAACCGTGTTTCCTGAGCAAATGAGTCATGAGAACAATGAACTGCAACAACCTCTCCCTGGACGATGCCTTTATCAGCAGATCATCCAGATATGGGATTGTGTTCACCCCCTGTCTGCGGAGGAGAACCATCATCTCTGCCATCACCTTGGTGAACACTCTCGGTGCTGTGGAAAGGACGAATGGTAGTGCCTGGAATTGATAGTGACTGTTTAACAGTGCAAATCTGAGATAAGCCTGTGAGACGTCCAAATCGGAATGTGGAGGTACGTATCCTTGATATCCAGGGATACCAGAAACTCTCCCTCCTCCAGACATGAAATCACTGCTCTGAGAGACTCTATTTTGAACTTGAACACCCTCAGATAAGGGTTCAACGATTTCAATTTCAATATTGGTCTGACCGAACCATCCGGTTTCAGTACTACAAAAAGGTTTGAATAATAACAATTGTTTTGCATATGAGGTGGAACTGGGACAATGACCTGTGACTTTTCCAATTTTAGGATGGCTGTCTATAGGATAGCCCTGTCTGTCAGCAAAGCTGTCAGGCCTGATTTGAAGAATCGGTGAGGCGGGAGTTCTTGAAACTCCAGTCCGTACCCCTGAGATACAATATGCTGTACCCAGGGATCCAGGCCGGACGATACCCAGACGTGCATGAAACGTCTGAGTCTCACCCCCCCCCCAGGCTATCCTCCAGGCTTTGAGGTCCACCGTCATGCGGGTGCAGGCTTTTGGGATTTTGCCTGACCACCTTTAAAGAAAGTGGTAGAAGGCTTAGGCTTTTTTGAATTAGCGGCCTGAAAGGACTGCGGCATAGCTGAAGAAAATGGTTTCTTCCTAGAAGAAGCCAGCAGAGGGAAGGAAAGGTGACTTACCCGCGGATTCCGTGGAAATCCACGCATCCAACGCTTCCCCAAATAGAGCCTGACCTGTAGGGTAGGTTCTCCACATTTCTTCTGGATTCCGCGTCTGCAGACCATTGGCGTAGCCAGAGTCCCCTGCGAGTTGATACCGTCATGGAGGATATCCGTGCAGTCAGCGTACCCAGGTCCTTCATGGATTCCACCATGAACCCCGCAGAATCCTGTCTGTTATGTAAAAACAATTCAATGTCACTTCTACCCATTGTATCCAAATCCTCTAGTAATGTGCTTGACCACTTTACTATGGGTTTAGAAATCCATGCACAGGCAATAGTGGGCCTTAACGCCACTCCTGAAGCAATGTAAACGGATTTGAGCGTAGTGTCAATCTTACGATCAGCTGGTCCTTTGAACGTGGTAGATCCAGGGACAGGTAAAACCACCTTTTAGACAGTCTGGAAACAGATACGTCAACAATTAGTGGGTTTTCCCATTTTTTCCTATCTTCTTCAGGGAAGGGAATAGCAACCAGAACTCTTTTAGGGATCTTTTAAAATATAGCGTTTAAATCTTTAGACGCAGGAAAGGCTAGCAGGGCATTCTTATTATCAGTGAAGTAAGCCTCCTTAACCTGCTCAGGTGTAGTGTCATTAATGTTTAACACATCTCTAATGTCCTCAATCATTAGCTGCACCCCCTTTGCAAGGGATGCCGCCCCCCTCAACACGTCCCCATCACCGTCTGCAGTATCAGAATCGGTATCCGTGTCATCTTGCATAATTTGGGCCAGTGCACTTCTGTGGGAACATGCTAGGGGATCTGCAGGAATAAGGACAGAGCCTGACCAAACTGCCATAGACTTCCAACACCCGAGTTTCAGCCTCAGTATTAGCTATCTGAGACAAACACTACAATCCTGTGTACATGGAATGGATTCCTCCTGAGAGGAAATATCTTCTGCAGCATATGACAGAGTTCCTAGACATGGCTATGTGAGACAGTGAACACCCGCACACACCCACAGGGAAATGTCAGACACAGTCCGACCCCCTCAAGTATGCCACAGAGAGAGACAGAGATTGGAGCCAACCCACACACTGCGCTTTTTAAGGTAGAACTAATGAAACTACCAGCGCTGTCTGTGTACCTTAATAGACTACACAGACTTTACACAGCCTCCCCCTCTCCTCTACAACCCCCTGATACCGTACAAGATAGCTGGGATTGATTTGGAGGGACAGCTCTCCCTGTCAGCTCTTCTGCAGGCAGGAAAATGGCGCTGAACGCTGCTGGATCCGCTCTGAGAAGCTCCGCCCCTTTTCATGGCGCCGCTTCTCGCTCTCCTGTAGTTTATACTGGCCTGAGGAATTGTGCTGGCAGTGATCCTGGGACCCTGACAGGCTTTCTGGACAGAGTAGGGTGTAGGCGTTAGCTCAGGGCGCCCCTCACAGCGTCACACTATGTACCGCTGAGCCCCAGAGCGCAGTTAGTACTGCGCTCCATAACCTGTTGCCGCCATCTTCACACCGGCTCCCCGCTTGCCAAGGGGGTTGGTAACTAACTTGCCACTGATCTTATGGCTCTATAAGGGGGTGGCGGCATGCTACTGGGGTGAGCGATCCCCTGTGGCGGGGAACGATCGATCCCCTCAGGAGCTCAGTGCCCTGTCAGCGGAGATAGTGGCTCAGAACCCGCAGGGCGGACACTACTCCCCCCCCTTAGTCCCTCGAAGCAGGGAGGCTGTTGCCAGCAGCCTCCCTGTGCTTAAACTCTAATCAAAATAATAAAACTAAAAGAAGTCCTATGGAGCTCCGCTAGCTGTGACCGGCTCCTCCGGGCACATTTTCTAAATTGAGTCTGGTAGGAGGGGCATAGAGGGAGGAGTCAGCCCACACTCTCAAACTCTTAAAGTGCCAATGGCTCCTGGTGGACCTATCTATACCCCATGGTACTAATGTGGGCCCCAGCATCCGCTAGGACGTAAGAGAAAGTAATTTAATGGTGAGGGCAGATGCTAATTTTTTAATTGTTTGTACATTTTATTGGTAGGGGTAATTTAACATAATACTGTAGTGATGTAATGCTTGGTGCTTGTTAATTAAAAGTGTGGGGGACGATAACTATTTATTTCTAGTTGCTTTTGGGGCAATTAATTGATGTGTGGCTGTTTTTGGGGAGGTTATTAAATACATGGGAACACTAAGGGGGAATTCAATTGGGTTTTTTTTCCGACCGGCTGCCACTAGATGGCGCCTAACGGAGCAATTTAATTCAGCGGGAGGGGATACATTTCAGCTTGCAGGCTCCTGAGAAATGTGTGAAAACTGCTGACAGGTAGGGTAAAATAATTACTAAACGTCAGTGCTATTGGTTGAACTTCGGGGCTTGCTGAAGGCAAGAAAATAAGAATTTACTTACCGATAATTCTATTTCTCATAGTCCGTAGTGGATGCTGGGAACTCCGTAAGGACCATGGGGAATAGCGGCTCCGCAGGAGACTGGGCACAAAAGTAAAAAGCTTTAGGACTACCTGGTGTGCACTGGCTCCTCCCCCTATGACCCTCCTCCAAGCCTCAGTTAGGATACTGTGCCCGGACGAGCGTACACAATAAGGAAGGATTTTGAATCCCGGGTAAGACTCCTACCAGTCACACCAATCACACCGTACAACCTGTGATCTGAACCCAGTTAACAGCATGATAACAGAGGAGCCTCTGAAAAGATGGCTCACAACAATAATAACCCGATTTTTGTAACAATAACTATGTACAAGTATTGCAGACAATCCGCACTTGGGATGGGCGCCCAGCATCCACTACGGACTACGAGAAATAGAATTATCGGTAAGTAAATTCTTATTTTCTCTGACGTCCTAGTGGATGCTGGGAACTCCGTAAGGACCATGGGGATTATACCAAAGCTCCCAAACGGGCGGGAGAGTGCGGATGACTCTGCAGCACCGAATGCGAGAACTCCAGGTCCTCCTCAGCCAGGGTATCAAATTTGTAGAATTTAGCAAACGTGTTTGCCCCTGACCAAGTAGCTGCTCGGCAAAGTTGTAAAGCCGAGACCCCTCGGGCAGCCGCCCAAGATGAGCCCACCTTCCTTGTGGAATGGGCTTTTACAGATTTTGGCTGTGGCAGGCCTGCCACAGAATGTGCAAGCTGAATTGTACTACAAATCCAACGAGCAATAGTCTGCTTAGAAGCAGGAGCACCCAGCTTGTTGGGTGCATACAGGATAAACAGCGAGTCAGATTTTCTGACTCCAGCCGTCCTGGAAACATATATTTTCAGGGCCCTGACTACGTCCAGCAACTTGGAGTCCTCCAAGTCCCTAGTAGCCGCAGGTACCACAATAGGCTGGTTCAAGTGAAACGCTGAAACCACCTTAGGGAGAAATTGAGGACGAGTCCTCAATTCTGCCCTGTCCGTATGAAAAATTAGGTAAGGGCTTTTATAGGATAAAGCCGCCAATTCTGAGACACGCCTGGCTGAAGCCAGGGCTAACAGCATTACCACTTTCCATGTGAGATATTTTAAGTCCACAGTGGAGAGTGGTGCAAACCAATGTGATTTTAGGAACCCCAAAACTACATTGAGATCCCAAGGTGCCACTGGAGGCACAAAAGGAGGCTGTATATGCAGTACCCCCTTGACAAACGTCTGAACTTCAGGAACTGAAGCCAGTTCTTTTTGGAAGAAAATCGACAGGGCCGAAATTTGAACCTTAATGGACCCTAATTTTAGGCCCATAGACAGTCCTGTTTGCAGGAAATGCAGGAAACGACCCAGTTGAAATTCCTCTGTAGGGGCCTTCCTGGCCTCGCACCACGCAACATATTTACGCCAAATACGGTGATAATGTTGTACGGTTACATCCTTCCTGGCTTTGATCTGGGTAGGGATGACTTCATCCGGAATGCCTTTTTCCTTCAGGATCCGGCGTTCAACCGCCATGCCGTCAAACGCAGCCGCGGTAAGTCTTGGAACAGACAGGGTCCCTGCTGGAGCAGGTCCTTTCTTAGAGGTAGAGGCCACGGGTCCTCTGTGAGCATCTCTTGAAGTTCCGGGTACCAAGTCCTTCTTGGCCAATCCGGAGCCACGAGTATAGTCCTTACTCCTCTCCTTATGATTCTCAGTACCTTGGGTATGAGAGGCAGAGGAGGGAACACATACACTGACTGGTACACCCACGGTGTTACCAGAGCGTCCACAGCTATTGCCTGAGGGTCCCTTGACCTGGCGCAATACCTGTCTAGTTTTTTGTTGAGGCGGGACGCCATCATGTCCACCTTTGGTTTTTCCCAACGGTTCACAATCATGTGGAAGACTTCTGGGTGAAGTCCCCACTCTCCCGGGTGGAGGTCGTGTCTGCTGAGGAAGTCTGCTTCCCAGTTGTCCACTCCCGGAATGAACACTGCTGACAGTGCTATCACATGATTTTCCGCCCAGCGAAGAATCCTTGCAACTTCTGTCATTGCCCTCATGCTTCTTGTGCCGCCCTGTCTGTTTACGTGGGCGACTGCCGTGATGTTGTCCGACTGGATCAGCACCGGCTGACCTTGAAGCAGAGGTCTTGCTAGGCTTAGAGCATTGTAGATGGCCCTTAGCTCCAGGATATTTATGTGAAGTGATGTCTCCAGGCTTGACCACAAGCCCTGGAAATTTCTTCCCTGTGTGACTGCTCCCCAGCCTCGCAGGCTGGCATCCGTGGTCACCAGGACCCAGTCCTGAATGCCGAATCTGCGGCCCTCTAGAAGATGAGCACTCTGCAACCACCACAGGAGAGACACCCTTGTCCTTGGTGACAAGATTATCCGCTGATGCATCTGAAGATGCGACCCGGACCATTTGTCTAGCAGATCCCACTGGAAGGTTCTTGCGTGGAATCTGCCGAATGGGATTGCTTCGTAAGAAGCCACCATCTTTCCCAGGACCCTTGTGCATTGATGCACTGAGACTTGGCCTGGTTTTAGGAGATTTCTGACTAGTTCGGATAACTCCCTGGCTTTCTCCTCCGGGAGAAACACCTTTTTCTGGACTGTGTCCAGGATCATCCCTAGGAATAGAAGTCGTGTCGTCGGGATCAGCTGCGATTTTGGAATATTGAGAATCCAACCGTGCTGGCGCAGCACTATCTGAGATAGTGCTACTCCGACTTCCAACTGTTCCCTGGATCTTGCCCTTATCAGGAGATCGTCCAAGTAAGGGATAACTAAAATTCCCTTCCTTCGAAGGAGTATCATCATTTCGGCCATTACCTTGGTAAAGACCCGGGGTGCCGTGGACAATCCAAACGGCAGCGTCTGAAACTGATAGTGACAGTTCTGTACCACAAACCTGAGGTACCCTTGGTGAGAAGGGTAAATTGGGACATGTAGGTAAGTATCCTTGATGTCCAGAGACACCATATAGTCCCCTTCTTCCAGGTTTGCAATCACTGCTCTGAGTGACTCCATCTTGAATTTGAACCTTTGTATGTAAGTGTTCAAGGATTTTAGGTTTAAAATTGGTCTCACCGAGCCGTCCGGCTTCGGTACCACAAATAGTGTGGAATAGTACCCCTTTCCCTGTTGTAGGAGGGGTACCTTGATTATCACCTGCTGGGAATACAGCTTGTGAATGGCTTCCAATACTGCCTCCCTGTCTGAGGGAGACGTCGGTAAAGCAGACTTTAGAAAACGGCGAGGGGGAGACGTCTCGAATTCCAATTTGTACCCCTGAGATACCACCTGAAGGATCCAGGGGTCCACTTGCGAGTGGGCCCACTGCGCACTGAACTTCTTGAGACGGGCCCCCACCGTGCCTGAGTCCGCTTGTAAAGCCCCAGCGTCATGCTGAGGACTTTGCGGAGGCGGGAGAGGGCTTTTGTTCCTGGGAACTGGCTGTTTGTTGCAGCCTTTTTCCTCTCCCTCTGCCACGGGGCAGAAATGAGGCGCCTTTTGCCCGCTTGCCCTTATGGGGCCGAAAGGACTGCGCCTGATAATATGGCGTCTTCTTAGGTTGAGAAGCTACCTGGGGTAAAAATGTGGATCTTCCAGCAGTTGCCGTGGCTACCAGGTCTGATAGCCCTACCCCAAATAACTTCTCCCCCTTATAAGGCAATACTTCCATGTGCCTTTTAGAAACCGCATCACCTGACCACTGCCGCGTCCATAAACCTCTTCTTGCAGAAATGGACAGCGCGCTAACTCTTGATGCCAGTCGGCAAATATCCCTCTGTGCATCACGCATATATAGAAATGCATCCTTCAAATGCTCTATAGTCAATAATATACTGTCCCTATCTAGGGTATCAATATTTTCAGTCAGGGAATCCGACCACGCCAGGCCCGCACTGCACATCCAGGCTGAGGCGATTGCTGGTCGCAGTATAACACCCGTGTGAGAGTATATACATTTTAGGATATTCTCCAGCTTTCTATCGGCAGGTTCCTTTAGGGCGGCCGTATCAGGAGAGGGTAGTGCTACCTGTTTAGACAAGCGTGTGAGCGCTTTATCCACCCTAGGGGGTGTTTCCCAACGTGCCCTATCCTCTGGCGGGAAAGGGTACGATGCCAATAACCTTTTAGGAATTATCAGTTTTTTATCGGGGGAAACCCACGCCTCATCACACACTTCATTTAATTCCTCGGATACAGGAAAAACTACAGGCAGTTTTTTCTCACCAAACATAATACCCTTTTTAGTGGTACTTGTATTATCAGATATATGCAATACATTTTTCATTGCTTCAATCATGTAACGTGTGGCCCTAGTGGAAGTCACGTTTGTCTCCTCATCATCGACACTGGAGTCAGTATCCGTGTCTGTGTCTGCCATTTGAGGTAACGGGCGTTTTAAAGCCCCTGATGGCGTTTGAGACCCCTGGACAGGCACAAGCTGAGTAGCCGGCTGTCTCATGTCGTCAACTGTCTGTCGTAAGGAGCTGACACTGTCACGCAATTCCTTCCACAAGCTCATCCACTCAGGTGTCGACTCCCTAGGGGGTGACAACTGTATAATAGGCAATTGCTCCGCCTCCATCTCATTTTCCTCCTCAAACATGTCGACACAATCGTACCGACACACCGCACACACACAGGGAATGCTCTGATAGAGGACAGGACCCCACTAGCCCTTTGGGGAGACAGAGGGAGAGTATGCCAGCACACACCAGAGCGCTATATATATATATACACAGGAATACCACTATAAAATGTGCTTTTCCCTTTATAGCTGCTGTTAGTATAAAACTGCGCCAAATTAGTGCCCCCCTCTCTTTTTTACCCTTTTCTGTAGTGCAGGACTGCAGGGGAGAGTCAGGGAGACGTCCTTCCAGCGGAGCTGTGATGGAAAATGGCGCCCGTGTGCTGAGGAGATAGGCTCCGCCCCCTTCTCGGCGGCCTTTTCTCCCGCTTTTTTGGTGAGTTCTGGCAGGGGTTAAAATACACACATATAGCCCTGGGGGTTATATGTGGTGTATTTATGCCAGCCAAGGTGTTTTACATTGCTGCTCAGGGCGCCCCCCCCTAGCGCCCTGCACCCTCAGTGACCGGAGTGTGAAGTGTGCCTGAGTAACAATGGCGCACAGCTGCAGTGCTGTGCGCTACCTTGTTGAAGACTGATGTCTTCTGCCGCCGATTTTTCCGGACCTTTTCTTGCTTCTGGCTCTGTAAGGGGGCCGGCGGCGCGGCTCCGGGACCGAGCTCCGAGGCTGGGCCTGTGTTCGGTCCCTCTGGAGCTAATGGTGTCCAGTAGCCTAAGAAGCCCAATCCACTCTGCACGCAGGTGAGTTCGCTTCTTCTCCCCTTAGTCCCTCGATGCAGTGAGCCTGTTGCCAGCAGGTCTCACTGAAAATAAAAAACCCAAAACTAAACTTTCACTAAGAAGCTCAGGAGAGCCCCTAGTGTGCACCCTTCTCGGCCGGGCACAAAAATCGAACTGAGGCTTGGAGGAGGGTCATAGGGGGAGGAGCCAGTGCACACCAGGTAGTCCTAAAGCTTTTACTTTTGTGCCCAGTCTCCTGCGGAGCCGCTATTCCCCATGGTCCTTACGGAGTTCCCAGCATCCACTAGGACGTCAGAGAAAATTCACTTATTATTAGGCTGTCAATGTTTCATGTACTAACCCAATTTTTCCAAACAGGGCCCCAATATTCCATGACCTAGACAATTACCAACTGAACACAAAGACAAGAGAAGCCACAGGAAGTGAAGCTTAAAGAACAGGTAGGAGAAAGCAGAACATTGGGGGTGATTCCGAGTTGATCGCAGCCACCAACTTTTTGCTGCTGGTGCGATCAACTAATCCCCGCCTATGTGGGAGTGTATTTTAGCTTAGCAGGGCTACGTTCGCTTGTGCAGCCCACCTAAGAAAAACGAGATTTATTGTAAGAACTTACCGTTGTTAAATCTCTTTCTGCGAAGTACACTGGGCTCCACAAGGATTCACATCGGGGTGTAGAGTAGGATCTTGATCCGAGGCAACAACAGGCTCAAAGCTTTTGACTGTTCCCAAGATACTCAGCGCTGCCTCCTCTATAACCCCGTCTCCATGCACAGGGAGCTGTTTCGTTAACCAGCCCAATACAGTAGCAGGTACCAGAGACGAGAATCGCTCGTAGCCAAATACACCACACACTCACCACAGGAGAGGGTGTCAGCGGCTATGCCAATACCAACCCAAAGAAGCAAAGTGCGTCATGGTGGGCGCCTTGTGGAGCCCAGTCTACCTCGCAGAAAGAGATTTAACAACGGTAAGTTCTTACCATGAATCTCGTTTCTGCTGCGGGGTACACTGGCTCCACAAGGATTCACATCGGGGATGTCCTAAAGCAGTTCCTTATAGGAGGGGACGCACTGCAGCGGGCACAAGAACCCGGCGTCCAAAGGAAGCATCCTGGGAAGCAGCAGAATCAAAGGCATAGAACCTAAAGATCGTGTTCACTGAGGACCACGTAGCCGCCTTGCACAATTGCTCAAGGGTCGCACCACGGTGGGCCGCCCAAGAAGGTCCAACCGACCAAGTGGAATGGGCTTTGATGGTAGCAGGAACCGGACAACCAGCCTGTACATAAGCATGTGCAATCACCATTCTAATCCATCTGGCCAGAGTCTTCTTGGAAGCAGGCCAGCCACATTTGTGAAAACCAAACAGCACGAAAAGAGAATCGGATTTCCAAATGGAGGAAGTTCTCTTCACATAGATACAGAGAGCCCTACTACATCCAAAGACTGCTCTTTGGCAGACAACTCTGGAGAATTAAAGGCCGGGACCACAATCTCCCGGTTAAGGTGGAAGGAAGACACCACCTTGGGTAAATAACCTGGCCGTGTTCTAAGAACCGCCCGGTCACGGTGAAAAATCAAATAGGGAGACTTATAAGATAAGGCACCCAAGTCCGAGACCCTTCTAGCTGAAGCAATAGCCAGCAAGAACAACACCTTAAGGGAAAGCCACTTAAGGTCAGCAGAGGTAAGAGGCTCAAACAGAGACTCTTGCAAGGCCTCCAAAACCACCGACAGATCCCAAGAGGCCACAGATGGCACATAAGGAGGCTGAATCCGCAACAAACCCTGAGTGAATGTATGGACATCAGGTAGGGTAGCAATCTTTCTCTGAAACCAAACCGACAAGGCAGAGATATGAACCTTGAGAGAGGCCAGACGCAGGCATAAGTCCAGGCCCTGTTGTATAAAGGCCAATAGTTTGGCCATACTAAACTTGAAAACTGCATGATTGTGAGACGCACACCAAGTAAAGTAAGCATTCCAGACCCTATGGTATATCCGAGCAGAAGCCGGCTTACGGGCCTTCAACATAGTTTGAACGACCGCCTCAGAAAAACCCTTGGCCCTCAGGGCGGAAGGTTCAAGAGCCATGCCGTCAAAGCCAGACGAGCCAAATCCTGGTAAACACAAGGGCCCTGAACGAGGAGGTCTGGGCGTTGTGGAAGTAGAAGGGGATGATCCAACGAGAGGCCCTGTAGATCGGAGAACCACTGCCGCCTGGGCCACGCTGGAGCGACTAGAAGTAAGTTTCCTCCTTCTTGCTTGAACTTCCGTATTACTCTGGGCAGGAGTGATACCGGAGGGAACCCATACGGCAGCCGAAAGTTCCACGGGATTGACGGAGCATCCACGAACGCTGCTTGAGGATCCCTTGTCCTTACTTTGAAGACCAGAACCTTGTGATTGTGTCAAGACCCCATCAAGTCCACATCTGGGAGGCCCCACTTGTCCACGAGAAGTTGAAACGCCTCTGGATGTAGGCTCCATTCTCCGGCGTGCACGTCCTGACGATTGAGATAGTCTGACTCCCAGTTCAGAACGCCCGGAATGAACACTGCTGATATGGCCGGCAGATGGCATTCTGCCCACTGCAGAATCCTTGATACTTCCCTCATTGCCATGCGGCTTCGAGTGCCACCCTGATGATTGATGTACGCCACCGTGGTGGCGTTGTCCGATTGTACTTGAACAGGTCTGTTTAGTATGAGGTGCTGGGCCATTGTCAATGCATTGAACACTGCCCGCAGTGACTCTTCCTTGGTCCACCGACCCTGGAGAGATAGTTGTTCCAACACTGCGCCCCAACCTCTCAGACTGGCATCCGTCGTCAGCAGGACCCAGTTGGATATCCAGAAGGGACGGCCCCTGCTCAATCGTTGGTCCTGAAGTCACCAGCTCAGTGACAGGCGGACCTCCGGAGATAGGGAGATCATGCGAGACCTGATCCGGTGAGGCAGGCCGTCCTATTTGGACAGAATCAACTTCTACAGAGGGCGAGAATGGAATTGAGCATACTCCACCATGTCTAAAGCTGACTCATGAGACTTAGCACTTGCATTGCCGAATGAATCGACACTTGCGGACAGGATAGGAAGCATCAGATCTTGTCTTGAAGTTTCAGGACTTTCTCCTGAGACAAGAACAACAGCTGGTTGTGAGTGCCCAATAACGCTCCCAGGTGTACCATGCTCCGAGCAGGAACCATGAAGGATTTCTTCCAGTTGATCAGCCACCCATGGGCTTTCATGCACTGGACCATCAGATCGAGATGACACAGGAGAAGTTCTGGGGAATTTGCCAGGATCAACAAATTGTCCAGGTACGGCAGTATCCTGACCCCTTGACGGCGAAGTGAAGCCGTCATGACCGCAATCACTTTAGTGAAAACTCTGGGAGCCGTTGTCAAACCAAAGGGTAACGCCCAAAATTGGTAATGAAGGTTGCCCACCGCGAACCTCAGGTACTGCTGATGAGACACTGCAATGGGAATATGCAGGTAGGCATCCTGTATGTCCTGGGAGACCATATAGTCCCCAGGCTATAAGGCCAGAACAATAGAGCGCAGAGTTTCCATTCAAAACTTGGGAGACCCGCACAAACTTGTTCAAGGACTTCAGATTGAGAATGGGCAGCGAGGACCTGTTCGGCTTCAGGACTAGAAACAGCGGTGAATAGTACCCCTTGCCTCTCTGAGCCAGAGGCACTTGTACCACCACTCCTGTGGTCAGGAGGGAATGTACCACCGAATGCAAAGTGTTTGCTTTTGCCGGGTCCAGAGGAACATCTGTCAGGCAAAATCGATGAGGGGGACGATTTTTGAAGGATACGGCGTAACCTTGAGTGACGACTTCCCTTACCCAGGTATCTGAAGTGGTCTTCAACCATTCCTGGGCAAAACCTAGAAGACGGCCCCCCCACCCTGGGATCCCCCAGAGGGAGGCCTGCCCCATCATGCGGCAGGCTTGTCAGTTTTGAAAGCAGGCTGACGGGCAGCCCAGGCTCGCTTCAGGTCAGGGCTTGGCAGGTCTGGAATCACGAGCTTGCTTTGGGTACGCCTGACCTTTTGCTTTGCCTGGAGGACGAAAGGGCCGAGGGAAAGTACTTTTGCCCTTCTGTGCGGAAGGAGCCGTACTAGGTAGGCAATCTGTTTTAGCAGTAGCCAGATCAGACACAATCTTATTGAGGTCTTCTCAAAAAAGAATGTCTCCATTGAAAGGAAGCACCTCCAGGGTTTTTTGGGAATTCATATCCACCGACCAGGATCTCAACCAAAGGATACATCTGGCCAAGACTGACTGACATGGCCGCCAGCATCCCGGCATTGGAGGCCGCCTCCTTAAGGAACAGAGAAGCCGTGGTAATATAGGAGAGACATTGTCGAGCATGCTCAGATGCATTGGAAGGCAGTTCCGCCTCAAGTTCATGAGCCCACACCTCAAGAGCTTCAGCAGCCCATGTCGCTGTAATAGTTGGCCTATGTACAGTCCCTGTTAGGGTATAAATCGTTTTCAAACAACCTTCGACCCATCTATCCGTCGGCTCCTCCAGAGAGGTGACGGTAGTAACTGACAAAGAAGAGGAAACAACCATACGTGCAACATGAGAATCAACAGGCGGAGGGGTTTCCCAATTTTTACACACCTCAGCAGAGAGAGGATAGCGAGCCAACAGTCTCTGTTTCTGCGTGAATTTTGTCCCCGGATTTTCCCAGGATTCCTGACGTATGTCAACCAGGTGAAAAGAATGAGGTAAAACTTGTTTAACCACTTTCTTACATTTAAACCTATCTAGTTTCTTAGAGACAGGCTCAGGATCGTCAGACACTTGAAGAATGAGCCTAATCGCTTCAATCAAATCCGGGACATCCACTAACGACTTTCCTTTCCTATCAGAAACATATGTATCAGTGTCTGTGGGATCAGTATATGCACCATCCACCTCAGAGGACGTGTCTGGGATAGCGGTGGATTGGGAGGAGGTAATGGCCCGTTTAGAAAATGACTTAGTCTTATGCGGGCGAGAGTGACACTTAGATTTAGTCATAGATCGGTTCAAATGCTGTAACTGATCCGCCCATGGCAGGTTTACAGCAGGGACCATAAACTGTTGCAGTGGCACAGGTGGTCCCACAGGGGGAGTCAATTTAGTCACAAGCGCGTTAACAATGTGGAAAACGTAGCCCAAGGTGGTTCTTGTGATGCCCGACGTGCTACTGACCCACTGGGAGGTAAGGAACCCCTTGAACCTGAACTCTCAGCCTCTCAGCTGCCATATTATCCTCCGTTACATCTGCGGCCTCACTACCACGCAGTGTGGGAGAAGCTCCAGCGTCGTTGCCACGTTTAGCAGACATAACAATGTGCACAATACTGGGCAACCTGGTACAAGGTGTAGCAGCACTATACCTATCAAGTACTCTCAGTAAAGTGTGCCTATGATAGCACAGACCGGGAATTCAAGAAATATAGACTATATGGTGACTATAAATCACAAGTAACAATACACCGTCAGTATATCTTGTGATACAATCCTATATGAAACAAATAGAAAACCTGAAACACTTGGCCCCCTCAGGTATAGCAAAATAGGAATAGCTCACCAAGTGAAATACCCTGCAATAAGGCAACCACGCAGCAGCTACATGCACACACACAGATATAGTCACAAGCATATCATGCAGAAATTATGTACCATAAAACTGCACTGGATTAGCAATACAAAGTAATACTCAGTATGGCTATATGTGAACAATAGATATATCAAAGCACAGTAAAAACTGGATGTATATCACAGGGTGTTTGTACCACACAACCCTGGATGTATGCACTCTTTCTTAACTAACACTGTCCCAGTGACAGGTAGAATACTTAAGTGTCCTGTAAGAAGCACAGCACTGGCAATCAGGCGGTTCTACAGAGGAGGATTTGCCCCAGCAGTCCTAGAAACAGCTCAGCTCAATCTATGATGGCCGCTGGTCAGGAGTGAGGGAGAGATATGCAGGAACATTGCTGAAATGGCGCCCTGGGGCTGGGGGAAGGGGCCTCAGGTCCGACCTGCTCTGAATAGGCTGCCTGAGGCAGCCCCCTGTTAAATGCCTGCTTAGTGCTTGGCACCAACTTACAAACAGCTTCCTGTGCATGGAGGCGGGGTTATAAAGGAGGCAGCACTGAGCATCTTGGGAACAGTCAAAAGCTTTGAGCCTGTTGGTGCCTATGGATCAAGATGCTACTCTACACCCCAATGTGAATCCTTGTGGAGCCTAGTGTACCCCGCAGCAGAAAAAAAGTTTTCATCAACCTAGGAGTAAGGCTGGAGCTACTTACCCTGTGCGCCTCTCCGCTGTCAATCTTCATGCGATCGACGCTGTGTCCTCTTTTTTCGCTGTGCACATCGTTGCCTGGCGCAACGATGCGTGTGCGCAATGCGTACGCAGCGCATGCGCAGTTCTGACCCTTTCGCACAACAGCAGAGAACTGCTGCGTGAGAACGGGTCAGAATGACCCTCATTGTGCTAACTGTCCTGATTCTAGCAGGGCATACCTGAATTTGGGTGACTGAGCTGCTTAATAAGGACTTTTATATATTTTTTTTTTTCACTTGGAATGTCAATGGTCTGGCACCCAAAGTGAAAAAACATTGCCTACCCTACTGTCTAATGATCAGATTCAGTTCAGTATCAGATAGAATGTGGTGTTTTGCTTTGTGGCTGTTGCACTGATGAGTTAAAGAATAAGTTCACATTTATCAAAGCTGAAGTTATAAATCAAAACAAAGGGATTTATTTATTTATTTTTAAAGAAATTGTCTTTAACGCTTCTCTAGTTACAGCAAGTTTTGAGCCCTATAAACAGCTATCTGCTTCTTCTCATGTTGTTACTGGTGACAGCCGCTGACAGCACAACTTTGTATTCTCCTGCCCTACACGGCATCATAACCCTGACTGACAGTCTCAGATTGTTGTCACGCCAAATAATAAAGAGATGAGGATGCGAATACTGTAAACCAGAGCAACCAATTTTGTTAAATCTAAATAATGAAAGGTAAGGCAGCACATTTCTCATATAGGAGAATGCAACCTTTACATATTTAGTAATAGGTACACAGAAAAAGGGTTTGTTTAGTACCGCACTGGACCTTTCTAATTTATTAATACCAACAATATATTATATAGAAGATCCCTGGAACAGGTATCAATTATTATTATTATTATTATGAGTTGGAGGTGCTCCCAGAGTCAGTATACTAGCGAGGGAAAGAAAAACTCTGCGTTGGGGCACGCTTGAAATACAAATTTGTAAAACTTTTAATTATATGTAGTATAAAAAAGGTGATCTACAGAAAAAAACACAAAACATATATAGACGAATATGTAAAACACCTACGCATCCAAATGCATGAAATATAATTTTGAATTGTTCACGAAATTCCAATATTCAGATGTGTTATTTTTTTATACACCTGAGGTGAAAATATTTAAAACTGGATTCTTAATAAGTATCCAGAAAAATGAAAGCAAAGGCAAAATACGATAGTAAGAATTGCAATATTGTCCAATATAGGATGTCTTCTGTTTCAAGGGTCTCCTGGTATGAATTAGTTTCCTGCGTAGTCAACAAAATTTGAGAGCAGATTTGAAGATAGAGTGGTAATGGTCAATGCATACAGTTGTATCAGAATGATCTAATGCTGAGTAATCTGAGCAATATATGCAGTTCTGATTAGAACAGTTTCTGTCTCAATCAAAATTGTAACCATGTAATACTAATATAAGTATAAATACCTCAGCAGCAAAAAAAGCAGTTAGGGTGCCCAAATGGGCATATACGTTACCAGGAGATAGATATATGTGGGCTGAACTGTGCACCGTTCAGACCCACTGTCCACAGACGGCCGTTTCACCAAAGGACGGCTTGTTCACTGTGTGTGGGCATTTGGAGAGACTGCTGTATTTAAGGTTAATGAGGGAGGGGCATAATTGCAGAATTGCTGGGTGCCCTTTGTCCCGGAATTGCCTCTGACCGGAAGCCGCGTCATCCGCATCACTTCTGGTTCCCGTGGACACGTGATGCTGATCGCATCATCGCGTTAAATTGCTAGGCAACAGAGAGATTCAAGGGAATAATGTTGTAAGATGGTTGGCACAGCAACCAGGTGTATTTGTCACATAATGTGTGCTAAATTTACAAAATGCTGGGTGCCTTATAGTCCCAGAATTGCGTCTGACCAGAAGCCGCGTCAAATGTGCCACTTCCGGTTCCAGCGGATGCGTCATGCCGATCGCGCCATCACACAATGTTGCTAGGCAACAACAAATTTGAGGGAATTGTATTGTAAAATGGTTGCTCAGCATATAATTTTGCCTCTAATAGATTATCTATACACCCAATACTTTCCCTATTATAGCAATGGCTATAACTATCCCGCTTCTTTAACATTTACTATCTCACTCTTCCACTTTCAGTATTCTAATATTTCTATTACTTGTATGACATCTTATCTGAATGCCAGGCAACTTATTTGCTCACATTGTTGACATCCCGTGGCATCTTACTCTACACTTTTCAATTCCACTTTGACACCCCCCTAAAAGAGAGTTAGGCTTTTTGTTTGGAAAGAGGCAGCGTGCGTGGAGACTCAGCTGTTGTCCAATCTGTGAGCAATTTTCTCTGCTGAAGGAGGAGATAGCAAAACTGCATGCTGAGATTTGTAGGATGTCTGTGTCTTTGAAGCCTACACTGCCTCAGAGAGCCACCAGAAGACATTCTGCCTGGACTACTGTGGGCTCTCAAGGGCAGAGATTTCCAGAGGGACACAGACACCTCCCGCAAGCGGTGACACTGCAAAACTCGTATGCTACTCTTGCAGGGCTGGAAGATACAACTAATAGAGGCACTACAGAACAGGAGGATATGGGGACTTCTACCAATTATAGGAACAGGAAATGGAACAGGAAAATTGCATCTCCAAAAAGGACTGCACTTCTCTTGGGAGATTCCATTATTAGAGGAATACATCTGGGAAATGCAAATGAAGTAGAGAAACAAGTAAGGTGCTTACCTGGAGCCACAGCTCCAAGGGATAAAGAGCGCATGCTAAGAATTGTAAAGGCAGCAAGAAAAGATGGGGAGGTGGATGTCATTGTCCACCTAGGGACAAATGACCTGGCAAATGCTGAACTCATGGCTGTAAAGGATACATTTAGGAAGTTAGGGACTGCTCTGAAGCAGGTGGCAACCACTGTATCTTTTTCAGAAGTATTGCCAGTACACAGAGGGGAAGACAGAACTCATTGCATCAGAAACTTCAATGTTTGGCTAAGGACATGGTGCAATGAGGAGAGATTTGGATTTATAGGCCACAATCACACCATCTGGCAAGATAGGAGCTTATACAAAAGTGACGGCCTGCACCCATCTTCAAGGGGAACAAGAATACTAACTGAACAGTTTGGATGCTTCATCAAGAACTATTTAAACTAAGAAAGGGGGGCAGTGAACCAAACAGGAATAAAGAAATCTGCTCCCCCAACACAGAGGTATTGTTTCTGCAGGCAAAGGGAATAGGAAGCATATCCACAGCAACAGAAGATAATTCAGATCAAAACCAAATAAAAATAGGCAGAGAGAAAAACATAGCTAGGAACAGAAAAAGCACAAACAAAACTCTAAAAGCTGTGTGTGCAAATGCTAGGAGCTTAGGAAATAAAATCCCAGAACTAACTGCAATAATGACAAGGGATGATCTAGACATTGTGGCAATTACAGAGTCATGGTACAATGAAAATCATGACTGGGACATAGCTATACCGGGATATACTTTATTTAGGAAGGACAGAATTGGAAAAATCGGAGGAGGGGTAGCAATGTATGTAAAAAAATGCCATAAATACTACATTAATACAAAGTATTGAAGAAAAAACTGAGGCCCTTTGGGTGACCATAGAAACAGGGGAAAAGTTGATTATTCGAATTAGCGTGATATACAGGCCACCAGGTCAGGAAGAGGAACTTGACAAGAACCTATTGCAGGACATAACTAAAATGGCATTAAAAGGAGAGGTAATAATCATGGGAGACTTTAATCTTCCTGATGTAAACTGGGAGGTGTCTGTTGCTAGTTCCACTAGAAGTAGGAACATTTTAAATTCCCTTCAGGGAGCATCCCTCCACCAATTGGTGAGGGAGCCCACTCGGAAAGACGCAATATTAGACTTAATACTTACAAATGGAGACAGATTATCGGACGTAAAAGTGGGTGAAAACCTGGGATCCAGTGATCATCAAGCAGTATGGTTCAGCATTAAGACAGAGACTGACTCGTCCCATACAAAAACAAAGGTGTTGGATTTTAGGAAGGCTGATTTTGTAGGGATGGGAAAATGTGTAAGCGATTCTTTGGCAGAGTGGAGGAACTTGGAAACAGTGCAGGAGAGGTGGGAAACATTAAAATGTGCAATATTGAAGGCAACAGACCTTTGTATCAAAACTGTTAGGAAAAACACAAGGAAAAGGAAGCCAGTGTGGTTTGCAAAAGAAGTAGCAAATATTGTGAGAGCAAAAAAGATGGCTTTTAGGAAATATAAGCAGACACAAAATAATGAAGACAAAAAGATATATCTTGTTAGACAGAAGGAGACAAAGAAGGTAATCAGATGTGCAAAGGCACAAGCTGAGGAGAAAATGGCCCAGTCAGTGGGTAAAGCAGGCAAAACTTTTTTTTAGGTATATAAGCGAAAGGAGAAAAACAAAAGGCGGAATTATAAAACTAAAGACGGACACTGGGAGTCTTGTTGAAGGAGACAATTTAATAGCAGATCATCTTAATGATTATTTTTGCTCAGTATTTACTACTGAAAGAGAGGGGAAGGGGCCACAGTTAAGTTGCAGGGATATTCAGGAAAATGAAACAAGTACATTTACAGAGGAGAAGGTCCTAACAGAACTCTCAAAGCTGAAAGTGGACAAATCTATGGGGCCAGATGGGATACATCCAAGGATACTAAACGAACTTAAAGAGGTGCTGGTAGCACCATTGACAGAATTATTCAACCAGTCATTAGCTACAGGAGTAATTCCAGGGGACTGGAAAAGAGCAAACGTAGTCCCACTGCACAAAAGTGGAAGCAAGGAAGAGGCAAACAACTACAGACCAGTGAGTCTTACATCAGTAGTAGGGAAATTGATGGAAACACTCTTAAAAGAAAGAGTTGTAGATTATCTCAAATCCGGCAATTTACTGGATCCCAAACAGCATGGATTCACTGGGGGGAGATCATGTCAAACAAATCTTATTGACTTTTTTGATTGTGTGACTAAAGTGATGGATAAAGGTGGAGCCATGGATATAGCTTATCTAGACTTTAGTAAGGCTTTTGACACAGTTCCACATCGCAGACTGCTAAATAAACTTGAAAGTTTGGGATTGGATATTAGGATTATTGAATGGATAAGATCTTGGTTGAAGGATAGAAAACAGAGAGTTGTGGTAAATGGAGTGCATTCACAGGAGGGAAATGTTACCAGTGGAGTACCCCAGGGATCTGTACTTGGACCAGTGCTTTTTAATATCTTTATTGGTGACATTGCAAATGGCATTAAAGGGAAAGTATGCCTTTTTGCAGATGACACAAAGGTATGCAACAGGGTAGACACACCAGGTGGGGTAAAACAAATGATTGAGGATCTAGGTAGACTAGAGGAATGGTCAAGAGTCTGGCAATTACAGTTTAATGCCAAAAAATGCAAAATCATGCACTTGGGTCTCAAAAATCCTAAAGCTAAATACAGTATTAATGGCACTATACTGGAAACTACTGAGGAGGAAAGGGATCTAGGAGTCACTATTTCAGATGACTTAAAGGCAGGTAAGCAATGTAACAAGGCAATGAGGAAGGCTAGTCAGATGCTTGGCTGCATTGGGAGAGGAATCAGCAGCAGAAAGAAAGAAGTAATAATGCCACTGTATAGGTCATTGGTACGGCCTCATCTAGAATACTGTATTCAGTTCTGGAGGCCATATCTTCAAAAGGATATTAATACATTAGAAACTATACAAAGGAGGGCAACTAAAATGGTGCATGGCCTACATCACAAAACATACCCAGAAAGACTAAGAAATCTCAATATGTATAGTTTGGAGCAGAGAAGGGAAAGGGGGGACATGATAGAAACTTTCAAATATATCAAGGGTTTTAACAAAGTCCAAGAGGGAAACATTCTCCAAATGAAGAGAAGCAATAGGACACGAGGACATGCACTGAGACTGGAGGGGGGGAGGTTCAGGGGAAATTTGCGGAAAAATTATTTCACAGAAAGGGTAGTGGACAAGTGGAATAGCCTCCCATCAGAGGTGGTAGAGGCTAAGACAGTAGAGCAATTTAAACATGCATGGTATAGACATAAGGATATCCTTACAAAGAAATAAGGATCAAATAAGGTTAGAGGTAAAAAATAAGAATTTACTTACCGATAATTCTATTTCTCGTAGTCCGTAGTGGATGCTGGGAACTCCGTAAGGACCATGGGGAATAGCGGCTCCGCAGGAGACAGGGCACATCTAAAGAAAGCTTTAGGATCACCTGGTGTGCACTGGCTCCTCCCCCTATGACCCTCCTCCAAGCCTCAGTTAGGATACTGTGCCCGGACGAGCGTACACAATAAGGAAGGATTTTGAATCCCGGGTAAGACTCATACCAGCCACACCAATCACACTGTACAACTTGTGATCTGAACCCAGTTAACAGCATGATAATAGAGAAACCTCTATAAAAGATGGCTCACTACAACAATAACCCGAATTTTTTGGTAACAATAATTATGTACCAGTATTGCAGACAATCCGCACTTGGGATGGGCGCCCAGCATCCACTACGGACTACGAGAAATAGAATTATCGGTAAGTAAATTCTTATTTTCTCTGACGTCCTAGTGGATGCTGGGAACTCCGTAAGGACCATGGGGATTATACCAAAGCTCCCAAACGGGCGGGAGAGTGCGGATGACTCTGCAGCACCGAATGAGAGAACTCCAGGTCCTCCTCAGCCAGGGTATCAAATTTGTAGAAGTTTACAAACGTATTTGCTCCTGACGAAGTAACTGCTCGGCAAAGTTGTAAAGCCGAGACCCCTCGGGCAGCTGCCCAAGATGAGCCCACCTTCCTTGTGGAGTGGGCATTTTAAGATTTTTGGCTGTGGCAGGCCTGCCACAGAATGTGCAAGCTGAATTGTACTACAAATCCAACGAGCAATCGTCTGCTTAGAAGCAGGAGCACCCAGTTTGTTGGGTGCATACAGGATAAACAGCGAGTCAGATTTTCTGACTCCAGCCGTCCTGGAAACATATATTTTCAGGGCCCTGACCACGTCAAGCAACTTGGAATCCTCCAAGTCCTTAGTAGCCGCAGGTACCACAATAGGTTGCTTCATGTGGAATGCAGAAACCACCTTAGGTAGAAATTGAGGACAAGTCCTCAATTCTGCCCTGTCAGAATGAAATATTAAATAAGGGCTTTTATATGATAAAGCCGCCAGTTCTGACACACGCCTGGCTGAAGCCAGGGCTAACAGCATCGTCACCTTCCATGTGAGATATTTTAAGTCCACAGTGGTGAGTGGTTCAAACCAATGTGACTTTAGGAAACTCAACACAACATTGAGATCCCAAGGTGCCACTGGAGGCACAAAAGGAGGCTGTATATGCAGTACCCCTTTTACAAATGTCTGAACTTCAGGCACTGAAGCCAGTTCCTTTTGGAAGAAATCGACAGGGCCGAAATTTGAACCTTAATGGGCCCTAATCTTAGGCCCATAGACAGTCCTGTTTGCAGGAAATGGAGGAAACGACCCAGTTGAAATTCCTCTGTAGGGGCCTTCTTGGCCTCCCACCACGCAACATATTTTCGACAAATGCGGTGATAATGTTTTGCGGTTACGTCCTTCCTGGCCTTGACCAGGGTAGGGATGACTTCATCTGGAATGCCTTTTTCCTTCAGGATCCGGCGTTCAACCGCCAAGCCGTCAAACGCAGCCGCGGTAAGTCTTGGAACAGACAAGGCCCCTGCTGGAGCAGGTCCTTTCTTAGAGGTAGAGGCCACGGTTCGTCCGTGAGCATCTCTTGAAGTTCCGGATACCAAGTCCTTCTTGGCCAATCCGGAACCACGAGTATAGTTCTTACTCCTCTCCTTCTTATGATTCTCAGTACTTTTGGTATGAGAGGCAGAGGAGGGAACACATACACTGACTGGTACACCCACGGTGTTACCAGAGCGTCCACCGCTATTGCCTGAGGGTCCCTTGACCTGGCGCAATATCTGTCTAGTTTTTTGTTTAGACGGGACGCCATTATGTCCACCTTTGGTTTTTCCCAACGGTTTACAATCAGGTGGAAGACTTCTGGGTGAAGTCCCCACTCTCCCGGGTGAAGGTCGTGTCTGCTGAGGAAGTCTGCTTCCCAGTTGTCCACTCCCGGAATGAACACTGCTGACAGTGCTATCACATGATTTTCCGCCCAGCGAAGAATCCTTGCAGCTTCTGCCATTGCCCCCCTGCTTCCCGTGCCGCCCTGTCTGTTTACGTGGGCGACTGACGTGATGTTGTCCGATTGGATCAATACCGCCTGACCCTGAAGCAGGGGTTTCGCTTGACTTAGGGCATTGTAAATGGCCCTTAGTTCCAGAATGTTTATATGAAGAGATGTCTCCAGGCTTGACCATAAGCCCTGGAAATTCCTTCCCTGTGTGACTGCTCCCCAGCCTCGCAGGCTGGCATCCGTGGCCACCAGGACCCAGTCCCGAATGCCGAATCTGCGGCCCTCTAGAAGATGAGCACTCTGCAACCACCACAGGAGGGATACCCTTGTCCCCGGTGACAGGGTTATCCGCTGAAGCATCTGAAGATGCGACCCGGACCATTTGTCCAGTAGGTTCCACTGGAAAGTCTTGCGTGGAATCTGCCGAATGGGATTGCTTCGTAGGAAGCCACCATTTTTACCCAGAACCCTTGTGCATTGATGCACTGAGACTTGGTTCGGTTTTAGGAGGTTCCTGACTAGCTCGGATAACTCCCTGGCTTTCTCCTCCGGGAGAAACACCTTCTTTCTGGACTGTGTCCAGGATCATCCCTAGGAACAGAAGACAAGACGTCGGAACCAGCTGCGATTTTGGAATATTGAGAATCCAATCGTGCTGCTGCAACACTACCTGATATAGTGTTACACCGATCTCCAACTGTTCCCTGGATCTTACCCTTATCAGGGAATCGTCCAAGTAACGGATAACTAAAATTCCCTTCCTTCGAAGGAATATCATCATTACGGTCATTACTTCAGTAAAGACCCGGGGTGCCGTGGACCATCCCTACGGCAGCGTCCGAACTGATAGTGACAGTTCTGTACCATAACCTGAAATACCCTTGGTGAGAAGGGTAAATTTTGACCTGAAGGTAAGCATCCTTGATGTCCCGAGACATCATGTAGTCCCCTTCTTCCAGGTTTGCAATCACTGCTCTGAGTGACTCAATTTTGAATTTGAACCTCTGTATGCAAGTGTTCAAAGATTTTAGATTTTAAAATCGGTCTCCCCGAGCCGTCTGGCTTCGGTACTACAATAGTGTGGAATAATACCCCGTTCCCTGTTGCAGGAGGGGTACCTTGATTATCACCTGCTGGGAATACAGCTTGTGAATGGTTTCCAAAACTGCCTCCCTGTCAGCGGGAGACGTCGGTAAAACAGACCTTTGGAAACGGCGAGGGGGATACGTCTCGAATTCCAATTTGTACCCCTGAAATATTACCAGAAGGATCCAGGGGTCTACTTGCGAGTGAGCCCACTGCGCACTGAAATTCATTGAGAACGGGACCCCACCGTGCCTGAACTTGTAAAGCCCTAGCGTCATACTGAGGGCTTGGCAGAGGCGGAAAAGAGTTTCTGTTCCTTGGAACTGGCTGATCTCTGCAGCCATTTTCCTCTCCCTCTGTCACGAGCAGAAAAGAGGAACCCTTTTGTCCGCTTGCCAACCAGGCCTGCGCCTGATAATACGGCGTCTTATTTTGAGAGGCGACCTGGGGTACATCCCCTCTTTTAAGGCAATACTTCCAAATGCCGTTTGGAATCCGCATCACCTGACCACTTTACTGGTATAATTGGACAACGCACTTATACTTGATGCCAGTCGGCAAATATTCCGCTGTGCATCATGCATATATAGAAATGCATCTTTTAATTGCTCTATAGGCAATAATATACTGTCCTTATCTAGGATATCATATTTCCAGTCAGGGAATCCGACCACGCCAACCCAGCACTGCACATCCAGGCTGAGGCGATTGCTGGTCGCAGTATAACACCAGTATGTGTGTAAATACATTTTAGGATACCCTCCTGCTTTCTATCAGCAGGATCCCTAAGGGCGGCCATCTCCAGAGAGGGTAGAGCCCTTGTACAAGCGTGTGAGCGCCTTATCCCCCCTAGGGGGTGTTTCCCAACGCACCCTAACCTCTGGCGGGAAAAGGTATACTGCCAATAACTTTTTAGAAATTATCAATTGTTATCGGGGGGAAACCCACGCATCATCACACACCTCATTTTATTTCTCAGATTCAGGAAAACTACAGGAAGTTTTTCCTCACCAAACATAATACCCCTTTTTTTGGTGGTATTTATATTATCAGAAGAGTGTAAACTTTTTCCATTGCCTCAATCATGCAATGTGTGGCCCTATTGGAAATCACGGTTGTCTCTTCACCGTCGACACAGGACTCAGTATCCGTGTCGGCGTCTGTATCTGAGGTAACGGGCGCTTTAGAGCCCCTGTATGAGACGTCTGGACATGCACAAGCTGAGTAGCCGGCTGTCTCATGTCAACCACTGTCTTTTATACAAAGCTGACACTGTCACGCAATTTCAACAGTACATCCACTCAGGTGTCGACCCCCCAGGGGGTGACAACACTATTACAGACACTCTACTCCGTCTCCTCATCATTTTTCTCCTCATACATGTCGACACAAACGTACCGACACACAGCACACACACAGGGAATGCTCCGATAGAGGACAGGACCCCACTAGCCCTTTGGGGAGACAGAGGGAGAGTTTGCCAGCACACACCAGAGCGCTATATATATACAGGGATAACCTTATATAAGTGTTTTTCCCTTTATAGCTGCTGTATTGTTTATATACTGCGCCTAATTTGTGCCCCCCTCTCTTTTTTAACCCCTTTCTGTAGTGTAGTGACTGCAGGGGAGAGCCAGGGAGCTTCCCTCCAACTGAGCTGTGAGGGAAAATGGCGCCAGTGTGCTGAGGAGATAGGCTCTGCCCCTTTCTCGGCGTCCTTATCATCCGTTTTCTTGTATGTTTTGGCAGGGGTTAAATGCATCCATATAGCCCAGGAGTTATATGTGATGCATTTATTTTAGCCATAAAAGGTTTTCTATCGATTTATTGCGTCTCAGGGCGCTGCCCCCCCAGCGCCCTGCACCCTCAGTGACCGGAGTGTGAAGTGTGCTGAGAGCAATGGTGCACAGCTGCGGTGCTGTGCGCCTACCTTTATCTGAAGACAGGAAAGTCTTCTGCCGCCGATTTTTCCGGACCTCTTCGCTCTTCTGGCTCTGTAAGGGGGCCGGCGGCGCGGCTCCGGTGACCCATCCAGGCTGAACCTGTGATCGTCCCTCTGGAGCTAATGTCCAGTAGCCTAAGAAGCCCAATCCACTCTGCACGCAGGTGAGTTCGCTTCTTCTCCCCTTAGTCCCTCGATGCAGTGAGCCTGTTGCCAGCAGGTCTCACTGAAAATAATAAACCTAAACTAAAACTTTCACAAAGAGCTCAGGAGAGCCCCTAGTGTGCACCCTTCTCGTCGGGCACAGAAAATCTAACTGAGGCTTGGAGGAGGGTCATAGGGGGAGGAGCCAGTGCACACCAGGTGATCCTTAAGCTTTCTTTAGATGTGCCCTGTCTCCTGCGGAGCCGCTATTCCCCATGGTCCTTACGGAGTTCCCAGCATCCACTAGGACGTCAGAGAAATAATATAAAAAAAAAAAAAAAGGGGCAGACTAGATGGGCCAAGTGGTTCTTATCTGCCGACAAATTCTATGTTTCTATGTTAGGCTATAGATGATAGTCCATCATAGGGAGTTTGTCACATATCACCTATTTTTAGTAACCATTACTCTATATCTTCCCTTAATATTCAGGGTGTTATCATATATACACCCTTCTATGCCTCTGCACTTATACCTTGACCATTTTGGGCGTCGGCCGTGCGCATTGGCTACATACCCAAAAAGTGTGTGTGGCGGATGTGTATGGATGACGCACAGAGCGGTCACTCATCTTAATTACATCATCGAAGTGTGTATTATATTATATATTACCAGTATGGATTTCTCCCTCAGGCATTTCCTTTTTCATAATATATACGCCGATCTGTCACCACGGTCCCGTGTGACAGAAAAGACAGAATTAATTGGTAGTCACTCCACTACTATATATATCAACAAATATCTTATTATATATGGTTAATAATATATTGATGCTTAGACACCAACTTTTCACTTATTGTACACTAGGGAATAAACTTCCCCTTTGGTAATATTCTTTCAGGATTAGATCTAAGACATGTTACTATGGCCTTTTAAAAAAAAAACAGGAGTCCGTATGCACCCCGTATGTCACATTATGACAATATGAACCTCCGTTTTCAACTATATGTCTACCAATATGGTATATCCTTCTATTGGACATTTTAAAAATCTCTTTTGGGCATTCAATATCTTTTTGCTGAGCTTATAGCTCCCAATTGCCGTATTCAGGACAATCAGCTAGTAAGCAACATTATTAAACACTATGGATTCCTAGCAACATGTAAACACAAAGTACAGTGATTCACCACAGCTCATAACCGAAAAAAAAGAAAATCTGGAAGTGACGCGTTTGATGCGGCTTCCAGTCAGACGCTATTCTGGGACTATAAGGCACCCAGCATTTTGTAAATTAGCGCACATTATGTGTCAAATACACCTGGTTGCTGTGCAACCATTTTACAACATTATTCCCTTGAATCTCTCTGCTGCCTAGCAACTTTATGCGATGACGCGATCAGCATCACGCGTCCACCGGAACCAAAAGTGACGCGGATGACGCGGCTTCCGGTCAGAGGCAATTCCGGGACAAAGGGCACCCAGCAATTCTGCAAATATGCCCCTCCCTCATTAACCTTTAAAACAGCAGTCTCTCCAAATGCCCACACACCGTGAACAAGCCATCCTTTGGTGAAACGGCCGTCTGTGGACAGTGGGTCTGAACGGTGCACAGTTCAGCCCACATATATCTATCTCCTGGTAACGTATATACCCATTTGGGCACCCTAACTGCTTTTTTTTGCTGCTGAGGTATTTATACTTATATTAGTATTACGTGGTTACAATTTTTATTGAGACAGAAACTGTTCTAATCAGAACTGGATATATTGCTCAGATTACTCAGCATTAGATCATTCTGATACAACTGTAAGCGTTATTGTCTGTCTATTTATCTCACTATATTCTCCCAATACTAATGACAAATACCTGTTCCTTTTAAAATTAGCGACCATATGCTGTATCTCACAAACATTAGTATTGTTCTTCATTTTCTTATTTCAATAGGCCTGGGTAGCCCACCTCTCTCATTCCCTGTCCGCTATAATTTGTTATATGACGGTGGACAGCAGAAGGTGAAACCCCTACCCTATTCTTTATGTATCAATCTGGCTTCAGTACTCTCTCATCCAGTTGCCAGTAAATTTCTCTCTGCAATGCTTAAGTAACAGTGGACCTGTGCAATTAACTGGACAGCAGAAGTACTCTAAATCTGGGTATATGTCAATAACCACACTCTCTCATTTATGATATTTGGATAAATTACTGCCATATATCACTGGTCACAGCCGATCTCATCAGACCTTGGAAGCTAAGCAGTGATAAGCCTGATCTGTACCTAGATGGGAAACCTCTAGGGAATATCAGGTGCAGTAAGCTTTATTCATTATTTAATACAAACAGCAGAAGTGTTACAGAAACATTTGACCATTACCACTCTATCTTCAAATCTGCTCTTAAATTTGGTTGACTATGCAGGAAACTAATTCATACCAGGAGACCCTTGAAACAGAAGGCATCCTATATTGGACAGTATTGCAATTCTTACTATCTTATTTTGCCCCTGCTTTCATTTTTCTGGATACTTATTAAGAATCCAGTTTTAAATATTTTCACCTCAGGTGTATCGAAAAAAACAACACATCTGAATACTGGAATTTTGTGAATAATTAAAAATTATATTTCACGCATTTGGATGCGGAGGTGATTTACATATTCGTCTATATATGTTTTGTGTTTTTTTCTCTGTATCACCTTTTTTATACTACATATAATTAAAAGCTAAGTTTTACAAATTTGTATTTCAAGCGTGCCCCAACGCAGAGTCTTCTTACCCTCTCCCATCATACCATATTTAGTAATAAACAGCAGGGTCACAGAGAGCAGTCTCGGAGTCAATCTTACTATTAAAAGCCAGTAAACACCAGTGAAATAATAGCAACTGAAACTCCAAAAAAAGAGATGTCGGAACACCCTGACAGTTTGGGGAAGATATTTTGAGGAAAATATCAAGTAATTTAATAATAAATTCGCTCTTGGATATCCCTCTGTCATCACAGTCTTATGGGAATTTACTGCTACATTAAATTTTCAGGTACCCTAAATACTACTTTAGCGAGACAATAACTTACTTTATTAAATAGATATGAAAACTGAGACAAAATAAGACACATTACCACCAACAATAAAAGTATTAAAAAAACTAAACTTTTTATATCACCACCTATTATAGAACACCAATAATTACATGTTTTCCAAGCTGACTGCATAAGAAGCAAGACATTACATTTTAAAAAGACGCTACTGGATCACTCCCCCACCCACCCCAAGCCCTCCCACAGACACTTACCAGCTCTATTCAAGTCAATAAGAGTTTGTCGCCTTGAGTCGTCATGGAGACTCTTGCCACTGTCCTGCTCCAGCTGGACCTGTTTAATCCTGACGCACTTAGTAACCATCTGATTCCATTTTGTTCCTACTTGATATCGGTATGTGAGAAGCCCATTAACTGCGATTGGAAGCCTTTGTTGTGTAATTTGATAACCAGCCTGCATAATAATTAGCATAAAACATATTACTGAAATCTATTTTCTCATTGTGGCTTATTACATTTCATTGTTTGACACATGACTTAGTAGATTATTCAGTTAGGACCAATTTGTTGCTACAGGCATTTGCTGCCCACTGATCTAGCAAATAAGGGTCTGTAAGCTACTTGAAACGTTTGAGGAGCTATGCATTGTCCAACACCAAAGTGTTTATTATCAGAGTTGTATTTTAAATGTAATAAATGTAAACAGTCATGTGATACGATCAGAACTGTAGCTCAATAAAGAACAGTGTACGGTGTTTATTGTTCGCATTCTGGAATTAGTCATTAGATTTTAAATCTGTTATGTAGGGACACTGGGCTTGAATTTAAGTAGGCACTTGCAGAGATTAAATAAATCATGAAAGGGCTTCCTGGTATCTGCAATTCACCAGAAAGACACTTATAACTACTGTGGGAAAAGCCATAGTGATATCAGCACAATCTGGTTTTTCTTAGGTGGAAAACACTAGGCTGATAAGACCTTTTACTGATAGCGCATTGTCACTGCAAGCCTCTTTTTAGGGTCATACATCCATGTAATTGGAAATTGTGAGCTAACTTACCACAAGGTACCCCAATACCCTCCAAATTGGCACTACAAGAAAAGCCTCCAAGTGTGGCACTATACACACCTATAAGTACAGTAAGGCTTTTGGATTGTGAGAAGAAACCACAGAACCCATAATAAACATGGACAGCACATTCTCACCCTACACAGATAGGAAACAAACTGATAACCCCAGATCTGTGAGGCAGCAATGTGCTGCCTCCAAAATGCTGCATTTAAACCACTAAACTGATGATTTTTTTCTCTTCAAACCCATTCACATAGTTGTTTTTTTAACTTTTCTTATTTAATACAGTTTAAAAAGTATTTTTTTTTTATTTTTATATTTCAATATTATATTGTGCACATCTGCAGAATGAATCTCCTCATCAAAAACTGGGGGACACATTGGGGCAGCACAGTAGCATGTTATCTGACCATGCCAGTTAAGTGGTTAATAACCATTTCTAATGTAAGCTAAATGTATGTAAACAGATGTCAAAATAAAAATCAATATCCTAAATGAGTAATATAGATTTGTGTCATATCGAGCATTTACCATGCATTGCATTTTTTAGCACTTCATGTTCCACTTCAGAGCATCTGACACAAGCCACAGCTGAAAACGTACAAATCACCTTGCAAAGATGCATTTTATACTCAACAAAACTGGATAAGAAGTTTAACCTGGGTGCACACTGCACAATATGTCGTCTGATCCGGCGGATCGGACTGCAATATTGCTCGATTCGGCGCATATCCGGCAAAGTGTATGCCTGATATGCAGGTGCCTGTGGTTGCTAGCGATTTTGTCAGGTTTGATGTGCTGCACATCAATGCTAACAATATTGCTAGTGACAGCATGTATGCTAATGAAGGATGGTGATCTTTCTGTCCTTCATGTTGGACGGACATACAGTATTGGTACACATCGCTCCAGTGTTTACCCAGCATTAGGCATCTATGGGGGGTCATTCCGAGCCATTTGCACGCAGCGGTTCTTCGCTGTGGTGCGAATAGATCAGAACTGCGCATGTACAGCGTGTCTTTGCCCGGCGACGGACATTGCCAGGCAACGGAGCGCCCAGCGAGAAAAAAAGACGCAGCGCTGGACGGAAGAAGATTGACAGCGGAGAGGCGTTCCGGGGCAGATACTCACCGTTGGAGGCCGTTTTCGGGGAGTGGTAAGAAGAACGCAGGCGTGTCCAGGCGAACGGAGGGCATATGTCTGACATCAGGACCAGGACCTTCATTGCTGGATCCGTTGCACAGGGTAAGTAGCTGCAGGGCTGGTCTTGTTTTGCAGGAAACATTTTAAGCATAGCAGGGCTGCACAAGCGATCGCAGCCCTGCTATGCTAAAATACACTCCCCCATAGGGATTAGTTGATCGCAGCAGCAGCAAAAAGTTGCTGGCTGCGATCAACTTGGAATGACCACCTATGTTTCCAACTACTTTTGGCTTGCATCAAATAACTTTTTTAAAAAGTCTTTTTTTTCTGTTTAAGTAAATTAATTATTTTAAACAAAGAAATTAGGTGAATTCTAGGGACAGTTAGTGGAAAATATATGGTGATTTTTACATTTTTAATTTAATATATTATAGAACGAAAAATCTCATACTCTGTAAAAGATCATGTACCCATGCAATACTACAGATGAATAAAAGCAACAATAACTGTGTATAAATAAGAGATATGCAGGCATACGCTAATCAGATATAAGATAGAAGCTCTAATAGTAAGCGCTTAGAGCAGAATGGGCAGCCTGTGTGTGAATCCCAGAATCTGTCCCACTAATTATCCAATGTACGATATGTCCGACTGGGATTCCCAGAAAATGTCACACTGACACTTTCCAGGTCACAGTAACAGAACACACCAATGCTTTAGTGACTTTATGGTGGCTAGATACTTTTCATTAGTATAGTTACATTCTGAAGAAGATTGATATGTCCCTTTTCTTTCTCAATATAAGCAGTCTAATGAAAATGAGTGCCCTCATACATCAGTTTTTTGGTGACCTTGTCCCCTCCTGTACGGTGTGATAGAAAGTAAGGATCTATCAATCTGAATTGTACATGTGTATAAACACTAGATGCTTCCCTTGTGATGAATTGACTTAATGTACTGTGTCTAGTATCCCTGAGTATTTAATCATGCTGCGGTACTCAGCATTTTAAAACCTGCATTGAAATGCAGACATGTCTTCTGTCCAGCACAGTTTTTGCATACAAGGGAGAATGAGGAGAAATAGACCTGAGGTTTAACCAAGGACACTGCAAACATGATGACACTAAAGTAATTTCCCTGACAGTTGTCATTTCCTTGTAGGTCATGAATTCCATGGATGTGTCATTTTGCCACTTTACTAGAGCGCAAATCAGTGTTTATCTGTCTGTGTGTGTTATTTTACATTGACTATCAGATTATCTTCAAATTGCCTGTTTTCACCATAGCTGGTACCAACAGTTGCTATATGACGCCTGGTGTTTCTGTGCACTTACCTTCTTACAGTGGCTATTTTGTAAGAAACAGCCGTCTTTTGTTTGTTCCTCTTGTTGACCAGCTGTATACATCTGTAACAATCATTATTAATTGGTTCCAAAATGTGTATATCTAGCTCCTTAATTTACATTTGTTTATGTTTTGTATATTATTGTGTATCTCAGTGAGGGTGTGTCAACAGAACAGCAGGTTATGCCGAGTTGGGTGTAAGCAAAAATACCTGTTTGAGGCATATCTCTGGCACCCTATAGGAGGGAATACATAGGTTGTACTGGCAGATGGGATGCCGGCTGTCAGTATACCGATAGCAGAATCCTCTCTGTCAGAACCCCGGCAGCGAGTCAAATTGCCACACTTCGGGCCCGGTGGCTCGCTTTGCTTGCCATGGGTTATATTCCCACTCGTTTGGTGGCGTGGACTTGCCAACCGAGTGGCAATAACCTGTGGTGGTCGGGATTCTGTTTGCTGGTATTTTACCGGCTGTCGGGAATCCGGCATCGGTCTCCTGATCGACGGGATCCCGACAGCCGATATTTTAACTGTACCCCCTATAGAGGGCAGGTGTAAGTGTGCATTGATAATGATTACTAGTAGTAAGCTAGGTGCACAAGTAGAGACTGATGCACCGACAGATGTGTACCACTCTGCATTTAGTGGAATACACACATTTTTTTCCTGTGCACACTTCTTTTGACCAATGTAAGGCTGATTTACTTCAAGCTGTCCTAGTATGTTTAAGATTACATTTGCCTTACGGTTTAAAAAGTGTTTAGTTGCATTTACTAGTACAGGTTGAGTATCCCTTATCCAAAATGCTTGGGACCAGAGGTATTTTGGATATCGGATTTTTCCGTATTTTGGAATAATTGCATACCATATTGAGATATCATGGTGATGGGACCTAAATCTAAGCACAGAATGCATTTATGTTACATATACACCTTATACACACAGCCTGAAGGTAATTTTAGCCAATATTTTATATAACTTTGTGCATTAAACAAAGTGTGTCTACATTCACACAATTAATTTATGTTTCATATACACCTTATACACACAGCCTGAAGGTCATTTAATACAATATTTTTAATAACTTTGTGTATTAAACAAAGTTTGTGTACATTGAGCCATCAAAAAACAAAGGTTTCACTATTTCACTCCCACTCAAAAAAAAAGTCCGTATTTCGGAATATTCCGTATTTCGGAATATTTGGATATGGGATACTCAACCTGTACTCACATTTTGTATTTTTTCCCCCCCAAGGAACAAAATAATAGGCAGGTAGTGATGTTTCATTGCATAGAAGCAAGCTAATTCACATACATTTCTGATATCTTTTTTTCAGTTTCTGAACCCCTACATCAGAGGTGGCCAACCAATCAGAGTCAAAGAGCCAAAAACTCTTGTTAGGCAGGTCAAAGAGCCGACATCGATTTGAAAGCGCACATGCAAAAATGGGGTGGGCCCTTGTGCCTGCTAGGTCACGCCCCTGGTATAAAAAAAAATACATTTAAAAAGCCAGATCCACCATAAAATACATTTAAAAAGCCACTTCCACATAAAATAATTGAGAAAGAAAGATCCACATAAAATATATTGAAAAAGCCCGATTCACATAATACACTTCAGCTCCCCCATGGGTCACTCCAGCCAGTATCCTGCTGTGTCATTCCAGCCAGCACCCTCATGTGTCACTACAGCCCCCCCCATACACACACCTCGTGCCATTGCAGCAGCCCCTTATGTGCCCTCCGGTTGCCAGTGGGTGTCTCACCTCTAGTATCTGGCTTCCTCAGTTCTCAGTCATCATAATGCTGCTGCCTGTCCGGATCTGTTGTGATCACATGACTTTGAGTGTGGGGAGCCACATTTGAATAAAGAAAGAGCCGCATACGGCTCAAGAGCCACAGGTTGGCCACCGCTGCCCTACATGTTTTTAAAACGTATTGGTCAATCTAAAAACCTACAAAGGAGTTTAAGAAAGATGCAGCCATTTAAATGTAAAAATATTAGGCACTGCATTAATTTTGTATGTGCTTTGTCAGTCCATGTTACAGAGAAGGTTGAGCAACTATGCTGTCGGGTAAACAAATTATATCTGCAAGTCTGCCTGTCCAGTTTAACTTCAGGCAAATGATCTGGTTGATTTTGTCTGCACCACGGTAGCTTTTTCTCTGGGACATTTTGAGACTGCAAAATGAATATGGATTAACAAAGTAATGTATTATTTAACCTCCAGGATACATTAAATCCCAGAAACGTGACACTTTAAAACTGCTGTAATATTCAATCTTCAGAATATCATAAATTCCAGAAAAACGGCATGCTATGTGAAACGTCTGTGTACTGAGTGCAGAGTATGCGACTTAAGATTTATCTCCTGCATTGGGCTATACACAGGGGATCAGTATGTATTACCGACGTTCAGGATGCCATCCGTCAGTATGCTGACAACGGGAGGAGCGCAGTCTCCCCTTGCGGGCTTGGTGGCTCGCTGTACTCGGCACAGGTTCTATTCCCACTTTATGGGTGTCGTGGACACCCACGAGTGAGAATAGACCCTGTGAGCCTGGATTCAGGCTGGTGGCATTGTCAGCAGTCGCGATTCCGGCATCGATATCCTGACTGCTGGGATCCCGACAGCCCGCAATTAAAATGCATCCCATATACTGCCATAGACCACATTATTCTCAATAGAAACTATGGTCGGGTTTACCAAGCTCTGAAAAGCTTAGCTCCTTTAGCCAACATCATCTTGAGATGGCATAGCCATTGTAGCCTCTCTGGAGGTATACGCTTGCACATATTTATGAAACGCCTGTCTCTAGCAGCATTAAATTGCCAGCAAATTTAATTAACTACCACATGAGAGCATGGTTTTCTGCGGGTCTCCAAATGGAACCGTGGATTGATAAATACGGTAGAAAAAACAAACACTTCAAATCACTGATCTATCCGGCGCTAAGCAATGTTATTTTTCGGGTCTCAGGGCATTTGCACAGACACCCACTGTATGACTCCCTGTACTTTGTTCAACAGAGGTAAACACACAGTATTCAAATGTTGGATAGAATTGGTGGGTACACGTAGTGCAGTCCACGCATCTTTTAGTCACTATTTCGAGGACCGTACAGCCATAGTGTAACTCTTTATGCTGGTTATATTGGCAAAAATAGGATTTTGGTTACCTACCGGTAAATCCTTTTCTCGTAGGATGCAGGGGTCCATATTAGTACCATGGGATATAGACGGCTCCACCAGGAGCCATTGGCACTTTAAGAGTTTAACAGTGTGGGCTGGCTCCTCCCTCTATGCCCCTCCTACCAGACTCAGTCTAGAAACTGTGCCCGAGGAGATGACATACTTAGAGAGAAGGATTATACACAGATAGTGGCGAGATTCATACCAGCTTAGCAAACGTGTTCGACCCAGACCAAGTAGCTGCTCGGCAAAGCTGTATAGCCAAGACACCCCGGGCAGACACCCAGGAAGAACCCACTTTACGAGTAAAGTGGGCCTTAACAGATTTTGGACACGGCAATCCTGCCGAAGAATACGCATGCTGGATGGTGAACCTGATCCAGCGTGAAATCGACTGCTTAGAAGCAGGACACGCAATTTTCTTGGGATCATAGAGGACAAACAAAGAGTCAGATTTTCTATGACGAGCCGTCCTCTTCACATAAATCTTCAAAGCCCTCACAACATCCAAGGTCTTTGAAGCAATTGAGGAGTCAGTAGCCACTGGCACCACAATAGGTTGGTTGATATGAAAAGCTGACACAACTTTAGGAAGGAACTGTGGACGAGTCCTGAGTTCCGCCCTATCTTCATGGAAGACCAGATAGGGACTTTTACAGGACAAAGCCCCCAATTCCGACACACGTCGAGCAGAAGCTAAGGCCAACAAAGTGACCGCCTTCCATGTGAGAAATTTGATTTCAGCCTCCTGTAGAGGTTCAAACCAATTCGATTGCAGGAACTGTAACACCACATCAAGATCCCAGGGTGCCGTTGGAGCCACAAAGGGAGGCTGGATGTGCAGAACCCCTTTCAAAAAGGTCTGAACCTCAGGGAGGACAGCCAATTGTTTTTGGAAGAAAATGGATAAAAGCTGAGATCTGGACCTTGATGGAGCCCAATCTCAGGCCCATATCCACACCTGCTTGCATGAAAAGGAGAAAACGTCCAAGTTGAAACTCCACCGCAGGAAATTTCTTGGTTCTACACCAAGACAAATAATTTCTCCAAATTCAATGGTAATGTTTAGACGTTACCCCCTTCCTAGCCTGTATCTGGGTAGGAATAACCTCGCTCGGAATACCCTTGCGAGCTAAGATCTGGCGTTCAACCGCCATGCCGTCAAACATAGCCATGGTAAGTCTTGATAAGCGAACGGCCCCTGCAGTAGAAGATCCTCTCGAACAGGTAGGGGGTTTGGATCTTCCAACAGTAGATCCAGCAGATCCGCATACCAAGCCCTCCTTGGCCAGTCCGGAGCAATAAGGATTGCCAGAACCTTTGTTTTTTATATAAGTTGTAGAACTTTTGGAATTAGAGGAAGTGGAGGGAACACATACACTGACGTGAACACCCAACGGTGTTACTAGTGCGTCCACCGCCACTGCTTGTGGGTCTCTCTACCTGGAACAGTACCTCCGCAGCTTCTGGTTGAGGCGGGAGGCCATCATGTCTATGTGAGGAACCCCCCACCAACTGGTTACCTCCTCGAACACCTCCGGGTGGAGGCCCCACTCTCCCAGATGGAAATCGTGTCTGCTGAGGAAGTCCGCTTCCCAGTTGTCTACTCTCGGAATGAAGATTGCTGACATCGCTACTGCGTGCCTTTCTGCCCAGAGGAGGAGTCTCGTCACCTCTGACATTACAGCCATGCTCTTCGTTCCGCCTTGTCGGTTTATGTAGGCCACTGTGGTCACGTTGACAGACTGCACCTGAACAGGCCCGATCCTGCAGAATGCGAGTTGCTTGAAGAAGGCCATTGTATACGGCTCTTAGCTCCAGGATGTTTATCGGGAGAAGGGATTCTTGACTTGACCACCTTCCTTGGAAGGTTTCCCCCTGAACGACTGCTCCCCAACCTCTTCGACTTGCATCCGTGGTTATAAGGATCCAGTCCTGAACTCCGAACCTTCGGCCCTCCAGAAGGTATGGTAGTTGAAGCCACCAGAGGAGTGAAATCCTGGCTTTCGGTGACAGACGTATCCTCTGGTGTGATCCCGACCACTGGTCCAAGAGATCCAGTTGAAAGGATCGAGCATGAAACCTTCCGTACTGCAGAGCTTCGTAGGAGGCAACCATCTTCTCCAGAAGGCGGTTGCACTGATGAACCGATACCCGGGCAGGCTTCAAGACATCCCGGACCATTGTTTGAATCACCAACGCTTTCTCCAGTGGTAGAAACACCCTCTGCACCTCTGTGTTGAGGATCATCCCCAGGAAAGACAGCCTCCTTGTCGGCTCCAGATGAGACTTCGAAAGGTTCAGGTTCCAACCGTGCTCCTTGAGCAGATGTGTCGTGAGAGCAATGGATCTTAACAACTTCTCTCTGCACGATGCCTTGGTCAGCAGATCGTCCAGATACGGAATTATGTTCACCCGCTGCTTGCGGAGGAGAACCATCATCTCTGCCATCACCTTGGTGAAGACCCTCGGTGCCGTGGAGAGACAGAACGGCAGTGACTGAAACTGATAGTGATCGTCTAACAGTGCAAACCTGAGATAGGCCTGGTGCGGCGACAAAATGGGAATGTGGAGGTACGCATCCTTGATGTACAGGGACACCAGGAACTCCCCCTCCGACAGTCCTGAGATAATTGCTCTCAGATACTCCATCTTGAATTTGAAGTCACTGAGATAAGGGTTCAAAGATTTCAAGTTCAGAATTGGCCTTACCGAACCATCCGGCTTCGGTACCACAAAAAGGTTCGAATAGTAACCTTTGTTCAACCGATGAGGTGGAACTGGAACAATGACCTCGGACACTACCAATTTTCGGATAGCGTCCAGAAGAATAGCTCTGTCTGCCGGCAAAGCTGGCAAGCCTGATTTGAAAAAACGGTGAGGCGGGAGAGTTTGAAACTCCAGCCTGTACCACCTGGACACAATATCCTGTATCCAGGCCTGACGACACCCAGACGTGGCTGAAATGCCGGAGTCTTGCTCCCACCTGACCTACCTCCAGGCTGTGCGGTCCACCGTCATGCTGAGGACGTTGAGGTACCAGAAGCTGGCTTCTGGTCCTGGGAACCTGCGGGGGTAGGCTTTTTGGCACGACCACCTCTAAAGAAGGTGTGAGAAGGCTTGTTCTTTCTAGGCCTCGCGGGCCGAAAAGACTGTGACGTGTTGATAGGAAGAAAAGGCTTCTTCGTAGCCGGTGCAGCTGAGGGGAGAAAAGGAGACTTACCCGCAGTAGCCGTGGCAATCCACGCATCCAGTGCCTCCCCAAACAGAGCCTGGCCTGTATAGGGTAGGCTCTCCACACTTTTCCTGGATTCCACGTCCGCAGACCATTGGCGCAGTCAGAGACCCCTGCAAGCCGAGACGGACATGGAGGAGATACCCGCAGCCATGGAACCCAGGTCCTTCATGGATTCTACCAGGAACCCTGCAGAATCCTGTATGTTACGTAAAAACAAATCAACGTCACCTTTATCCATCGTAGTCAAGTCCTCCTGCAGAGCGATTGACCACTTGGCTATAGCTTTAGAAATCCATGCACAGGCAATAGTAGGCCGCAGTATAGCCCCTGAAGCTGTGTATATGGATTTGAGCATAGCATCCACTTTGTGATCAACCGGGTCCTTCAACGCGGTAGATCCCGAGACTGGCAATACCACCTGTTTTAACAGCCTGAAGACAGAGGCGTCAACTATAGGCGGGGACTCCCATTTTTTTCTATCCTTAGATGCCGGGAAGGTGAGAGGGGCTTTCTTACTGTCCGTGAAAAAGGCCTCCTCAACCTGCTCAGGAGGTTTGTCAGAAATATGTAACACATCCCACATGGCCTCAATCATCAACTGCACCCCCTTAGCAAGTGATGCCGTCCCCCTCGACACATCCCCGTCACCGTCTGCTGTGTCAGAATCGGTATCCGTGTCATCCTGCATAATTTGAGTAAGAGCAATGTTTGTGAGACTGTACCGCAGGGGGCCCCGAGGGAGCAGTATCGGACCATACTGCCATAGAGGATTGCAACACCTGAGTTGCATGCTCAGTCCTTGAAACCCGTTCAGAAATCTGAGAAATAGCCCCCCTAAGAGAGGTTAACCACTCCCGGTTCTCTAGCTGGGATCTGCGCTACAACAGTGCAATCCTGATTACATGGGATGGGATCTTCCTGAGAAGATAAATCCTCTGCAGCATATGAGACAGAGTCTCTAGACATGTTTGCTTGTACACCCCACATACACACAGGGTACAGGGCAGACAGAGTTTCCCCCCCAAGAATGGCAGAGAGACACAGAGATTGGAGCCAACCCACACACAGCGCCATATAGGTATAGGGAGACCCTTAACTAGCGTTGACTGTGTCCCTTAATAGGTGACACAGTCTTACACAGCCTCCCCTCACTTCTACAACCCCTTGGTATCGTACAGATAGCTGGAGTTGCTCTGGAGGGACTGCTCTTCCACTGACAGCGTTTTTGCAGGCAGGAAAATGGCACTGAACGCTGCTGGATCCGCTCTGAGGAGAAGCTCCGCCCCCTTAATGGCGCGGTCTTCCCGCTCTTCCTAGATTATACAGGACTGAGGATTTTTTGCTGCTGAGATCTGCAGCCCCTGACAGGCTTTCTGGTCAGCGTAGGGTTAAGGCGCCGCTCAGGGCGCCCCTCACAGCGCCGTAACTAAGTACCGCTGAGCCTCCCCGGAGCGCAGTTAGTACTGCTCCTCTACCCTGTAGCCGCCATCTTCACATCGGCCCCCCGCTTGCTAGGGAGGGCGGTGACTCACTCGCCACAAACTTCAGCTTTGCAAGGGGGTGGTGGCATGCTGCTGGGGTGAGCGTTCCCCTGCGGCGGGGAGCGATCTATCCCCTCTGGAGCTCAGTGTCCAGTCAGCAGAGACAGTGGCTCAGACCCCGCAGGGCGGACACTGCTCCCCCCCTCAGTCCCTCGATGTAGGGAGGCTGTTGCCAGCAGCCTCCCTGTAAAATAAAAACTCTAAAATAAACTTTTACTAAGAAAGCTCTGTAGAGCTCCCCTAGCGGTGACCGGCTCCTCCGGGCACATTTTCTAAACTGGTATTAGGTGCATAGAGGGAGGAGCCAGCCCACACTGTTAAACTCTTAAAGTGCCATTGGCTCCTGGTGGATCCGTCTATACCCAATGGTACTAATATGGACCCCAGCATCCTCTAGGACGTAAGAGAAACTATTAGCAACCAACTGGGTAATTGTAAAACTAATCTGATGTCTGACCTAAACACAATCAATTTGATCATTATCGAGTATGTTTGTAAATGTGACAATAAGATTACTGCTATTTTGGACCTGTTAGCTATTGTGTATTTTTTTCCTCTCTCGTCCTCACCTTCCCATCTCCCTCCCTCTATTCCACCCCTTATTTTTTCCAGTCTCTCAATCTCCTCCTTTTCCTCTCCCCTTTTATCTATATTCCCAGCATTGCAGAGAACAAGTTGTTCCTGTAATGAAAAAGGCAGATTTGTATGAAGACAGCAGGCAGCAATATTTGCAGCACACTTGCTCTCACTGCTCCGTCCTTCAGTGCATAGCTAAGTCAGCACTTCCCTAGCCACCACATATGCAGCTGCTACAGACATCTAATCCCTGTAGTCAATGAATGTCCTCTTGTAATTCATTTATCCCCCATCACCGTACAAGTCCAATTTATTTCCCTGTGTATCTCAGGGACTGATTCAGAGATAGGTGCATGATGTACGTAGTGGAGTGTTTTGTCACTGCGCAGGAGTCTAAGTCACACTGTGCATGTGCCTCAATGGTCTTGCAATGGCGGTCACAATGAGGATGTATTCGCAAAGGGCGCATTTGTGGGAGGTAACAAGGTAGGAGCGACTTAACACAGGCTTGTTTCATGGGCGTGTCAAAGCTTGCAAATGTGATTCCGTATGCAGTTACAATGGCTCTGGCATCTTACTTCCAAAGTCCATGCTACACGACCACAGAGATACCATCGCTAGCTGCCACAGAGATACCATCGCTAGCTGCCACAGAGATACACCATCGCTAGCTGATGCAGAAATAAGACTGTACCCTGCTACAGAGCAATAAAAGAGAACACTTAGTACATATCTGCCTGTTATATCATGTATCTTTTCAGGTTTAAAATTTACATTAAATTAATGTCAATATCATCCAAGTCAGTTTATGACATTACTAAAAGAACATAATAAGTAGTATGACATTGCAGGTGTACATTACCCAAGGATATAGGCAGAGCAAGGGCGTGTAGATAAAGTAGTTTAAATTAATACTGCATACTCTAAGTGGAAGTAAAAAGTATAAAGCAAAAAATAGTAATCAGCTGGCATCATTATAGCATGGCAACATCACTGTAAATACAGAAACTGTGAACAGAGGCTTTATTCAGAGCATAGTATGGGAGATTACAATTAGTGCACTATTGCTCATGTCAATTCAAGGGGCATAATACAAATGTTTCATGTGGTCTCCCTGATGAGTTCATTATTACAGCTCAACTGCCAGCAGCTTTGCCCCAATACAGGTTGAGTATCCCTTATCCAAAATGCTTGGGACCAGAGGTATTTTGGATATCGGATTTTTCCGTATTTTGGAATAATTGCATACCATAATGAGATATCATGGTGATGGGACCTACATCTAAGCACAGAATGCATTTATGTTACATATACACCTTATACACAGCCTGAAGGTCATTTTAGCCAATATTTTTTGTAACTTTGTGCATTAAACAAAGTGTGTCTACATTCACACAATTCATTTATGTTTCATATACACCTTATACACACAGCCTGAAGGTCATTTAATACAATATTTTTAATAACTTTGTGTATTAAACAAAGTTTGTGTACATTGAGCCATCAAAAACAAAGGTTTCACTATCTCACTCTCAGTCAAAAAAGTCTGTATTTTGGAATATTCCGTATTTCGGAATATTCGGATATGGAATACTCAACCTGTATTATAATATTAGAGGAAGCTCAATATAAACTAAAATATACGAGCATGATTAAATAATAGGTTGCTGTGTGGTCAATTAAATCTTACATTACCAGTCAACAGGTATTTTAACTTGGCAATACTTGTTTAAATGCCAATGACTAATTATAAACTCAATGTACCCAAACTCAAGACCTCAAGCTCCCTTAACAGTCCAAGTTGTCCAACTTGAGCGCAGGCGACATAACCAGTACCTCGTCATTTTGACTGTACCACCTGTGCTCAAGCATGGACTGGAATGTTATGGATATGCGAGGCAGAAGTTGGGAACCACTGTACTGGCTATCCATTATGTTTCACAAAATTTAGTGTCATTAACCTTTAGTAATTTAAAAGTGACCATCTTAATCCCATCAGATTTTCAACAATTCTACAGTTTCTCACCGTGGACTATTCCAAGTGACATTAAACACACCGATTAAAGACTTTATGCAATATTAATAAAAACCGCTAAAAAGGATGACAATTGTCTGTTTTACAGATGATTCACATTAATACTTACAGGCAGGTCGGCGTAGAAATAATGTTTTCGATCAAACAGCGACTTCTTGTTTATGGCGCAGTGTAAAGCATGGCTTGTCATCACAGCTGCTTCTACACATCTCTTGTTGATTGTCTGTAATAAAACAAACAAACTAGAGCTGTGACTAGAGCAGGTTATTCTAAAGCAACTTTTAAGAAAACGAGTGGAGTGGATTTACAGTAATGTTGTCCCTGCATGAAGCAGTCACGTCCTGAGAATACAGAAAAGCAGGGTTCCTTGGTGTGTAGCGGAAGAGGCAGCCAGCTAGTTCACAGATCAAGGAGTTATGTGGATAATCAATTGCAGACTTAGTGATGCTCAGCGCCCAGATGGAATAAGACTCAATGAGTTTTAGGCGACAACATGAATGAGATCATTTAGAAAAAGATTCAGCAAGTTGGATAAACTAGGAGATAACTTCCATAGATGCAGGTGTAAGTTCAGGATTTTATTCTGGGTACTCATTCTAACGTAACTTAAATAGGAATCCACAAATTATGTTATTGGCAAACAGCAGCAAATCAGAAAATGCAGTGTGTCCCTGGACTTCATATATTTGAAACTATGGTTGTCATCTACAATTCCTTTGCAGTTTCTGTGAACATTTGGGTTTGATTCAGATTTGTAACTAAATCAAAGCAAGTAACTGTGTGTCTGGAACAACCATGGGCCTAATTCAGACCTGATCGCAGCAGCAAAATTTTTCTCTAATGGGCAAAACCATGTGCACTGCAGGTGGGGCAGATATTACATGTGCAGAGAGAGTTAGATTTGGGTGGGGTGTGTTTAAACTGAAATATAAATTGCAGTGTAAAGATAAGGGTAGGGCCACATATAGCGGCCAAGCAGGGTCCCGCTGAACGAGACCTGCTTGGCCGGAAGGGGGATTTTGTGTTCACACAGATCCTGTTCTGCGGGATGCCACAGAACAGGATCTGGTCACTGACACACGGGATTTCATAGATTTCATAGGCACAGCCGAACTGTGTGAACACATACATTGCAATGTATGTGCTCACACTGAAATCCCGTTGTCCGGATCAACCGCAGCATGCAGTCTCCTTCCGGCCAAGCGGGTCCCACTGAACAGGACCCGCTTGGCTGCTATGTGTGGCCCTCCGCTAAAGCAGACAGAATTTACTTTGCACAGAAACAAAAGAACCCACCCAAATCTAACTCTCTCTGCCCATGTTATATCTGCCTCCCCTGCAGTGCACATGGTTTTGCCCATTAGAGAAAGATTTTGCTGCTGCGATCAGGTCTGAATTAGGCCCCATGTTGCCATGCAAGTGAAGCAAATACATTTCTACCTCTTTTCTTTGTGCATGGTAAATACACGCTGCTTCTGCATGTAGGCCACAAATGTTAGACAGCTTTTACACTGCAATTTAGATTTCAGTGTGAACACACCCCATCCAAAACTAAATCTCTCTGCACGTTACATCTGCCCCACCTGCAGTGCAGCACGGTTATTTCCTGTTGCTTTCTTTTTTGCTTTGCTTGCAAATCAGAATCAGGCCCATTGTAGAGAAAGCAATGCAATTGTCACTGAAAAGAAGGGTTTAAATGGACTGCTTAATCTTATAAAATTGCAGACCCAAGGTAAAAATCAAACTATAAATCCAAGTAACCTATAGGAGGATAGAAAATGTCATCAGCAAATGAACACCTTCTGTTTTTTTTCTCACTGCCCCCACCTACGACAACCCTATGACATTAGGATTATTATTACAATATGTAGAATAATGTATAAACAGCTGTGGAATATATCCTCCTCATCACTCCTTGACATCACTAGGGAATGATTCAATTACCCGCGAGCTGCTGCCAGAACAGCTTCCAGCAGCCTTACGGGATGTGTCTCAGTAGCTGATTTCTGTTGGCAGCCTATGGAGCTACGAGCATAAATCAGGACTGTAATTGTGCTTATTGAATTTGCACCTAGTTATCAATGACAACATCCTACAATGTCGATTCCAGGGCATACTTCATCCATGCCAAAGAGTGAGAAATAGTTCTGAACTCAAGTTGATAAAATGTTACTTTTTTAACATAATATTAGAACCCTATTATGACACCAGGGTTAAAGAAAGGGCATTTGTTTCAATCACCTATGTATGTGACTCTGTATTGATAGATTTGTTATTCTCATCTTAATAATTAAACAACAGTCTTGGAAACAGTAAAAGAGGCAAAACGCTAGGCTCATCTACGAGGTACATACAGTATGCTTGTTCTAGAATGAGCGGCTATATAAAATGTGTGAGCTACTGCACGACCAGAAGTCACTAGAGTAAGTTAATACCAATAAACCGATTAAAAATTGCGAAGGAGCAATTAATAACGGATTTGCAACTGCTAAACATCATATTCACCAACCTTACTCAATATTATTAGGGAGACCCAGTATTCTACCCTCATCTGTCTGTCTCTGACCTACATCTTTACTGCTCACTGATAACCATCTCTCAGTCCAGCCTCAAGAATTCACCTGTGCTATTTTATACTTATGGAATTTATGGAACTCCCTACGATGCCTGTCCAGACTCGCCCCAACCTTCTATATTTCAAGCGCTCTTTCTAAGCCTGCCTCTCAGCCTATGCTTTATGTCCTACTAGCTTCTATTGTACATACTTGCCTACTTTTGAAAAAGCATTTCAGGGAGATTGTGAAAGTAACACCTATCAGCGCGGGCGCGTACTGCTACATCTGAGAGACGCGTCATGAAAATGACTTACATCCGAATGTAAATGAGCCCCAAAGTTTGCAAGATCCACTTGTTGAAGAAAAGACACTGATATTTTAAAAGGAATTGCTCGTGTATTGTGTTTTACAAGAGGTTCCATATAATATAAGTGGCCATGAGAAACCTTACTTAAAATGCATGTAGCCATATATATCATTGTGCCTTATCAACAATGCAAGGAAATGGCAATGGCTAGCTCATTTGAATGTATGTATCTCCAAATTTTTTTTCTCCCCCCCCAAGAATGTAACAGCTATATAATGGGGTAAGGTGCAATCAGGGAGATTGATGGACTATTCAGGGAGTGAGGGAGATTGCTGCTATTTCAGGGAGTCTCCTGCAGAATGAGGGAGGGTTGGCAACTATGCTATTGTATCAACACTGTCCTTCCCTCAGATTGGAAGCTTTCACTAGGATGACATTCTGTACCTTTTATCTTATGTCTGCAGCTCCTTTGACAACTATACCTGAACGTACTCTCTTTTTATGTGCAACAGAGTTTCACGTGATAAGTTACTCTTATTGTCCAGCGCTATCAAGACAAAAAGGTGGTGTTCCTCATAGCAACCTATTTAGACAATTTATTTTCTAAACTGAACTAAAAGAAAAACTAACAGAACAAATTTCTCAGGTTGCTATGAGTAACACCAACTTTTTTTTATTTTGCACCAGTTTTCATAAATGTCCCTCAATGTTGTAGCCAACACAGAAATACAAGCACTTGCAAGTTTATGTGCCACAAAGTTAGCTCTGCTTTGTAAACATTGCACAAATACTTTTTATGGAGTAGCATCTTGCAGTTCTCCCTTTAAGTCCACATTTAAAAGGCTATTCCAGCTATATACTGTAATTTATAAAATAAGCAAAACAATAGTCTAATCAACTGGGACATTCTCAAATCATAGAAAACACAATCATGAAGCATGGCGTGGGTCACTGTATTTTGATGACTGTTATCTTATTCATTCTATTTGATAAATATTCACACTGAGCTAAACAAAAGTTGTTTTTAAATTACATATTTGAGAACAAACATTTTTTACATTAAAATGAAGGCAGTTTTCCAGCATGATCATAGGGTGTGAGGCAATTCGTAATATAATCTCTCAACATTCTGAAAGAGATTGATATATTCATTTTAAAGAAACAATACTTTCATCAAAAAAGAACCTTACTTGATTATTGTTGCTTTTATTATTAATATAGGAAACATTTAAATGATGGAGAAAAAGCAAAGTGTATATTATTATTATTATCCTTTATTTATATACTGCAACAAAGGGTGTGCAGTGCAGAGCAAAGTGCATGCAAAACTGCTAAACAAGCATTGCAAGAAATAAACTGCTTGCAAAAGTATAATACTGACATACAGTAGTAGCACAACAACAGTAAGCAGAAGACAATTACAAGCCCACCATATATCCAAGAAACTGGTTTAATGAAAAACAAAATGCAAGAGGATATTTTATTTATAGTATTTGTATATACTGTGTGTAGATACATCTCATTAACTTGCGGAATTTGTATTGAATAATTCAAATATCACATAATCGGAAATGTAGAATACAATTGATGGTATGGCTTGAAAGCAGCCTGGAGTAGGCTGCATATCAGCCACTCTTCTATCAATATCCATGATAACGATTTCCTGCCCCAATTCCTCGTTCAGCCAACTATAGGGTCGGGGAATTTCAACATGATGGAAATCACTATTAGCAGATTACAGCCAAAAAAGTATCAGGACTGGCAAGTTTAGGACTGTTCACATGCTGAATTTCACCAATGGTTGTCCGCCGATCGGTGGTTTTGATCACAGATCTGAGCGGCGATGGGGAATTGAGGAATCAGGGCGCTGATGTATGGCCAACATTGCAGATTGAAAATTTACTTTAAGAACCTACTGGAACAAACACTTAACGAATTAATTGTTTGTATTATTTGTGGTTGAGTAACACAATAACAGCTTTAAGTTTGTTGGGGTAAGTCCCTACCTGGTTTACTTACTGTTTGGGAGTGAGTAATGCCGATTCTTACTGGCAGATATGATGTTTGTGGGCTACAATTTTCAATTACAGTAGTTCCACAGATTCTCACTTGTATAGAACATCCTTCTTCTCGTTGCACAACCACAAGTTTTCATTTTTAATACATTTGCAAACATCTCAAAAAAACTTTTTTCATGTCATTATGGGATATTGTGTGTAGAATTTTGAGGGGAAAAATGAATGTATTCCATTTTGGAATAAGGCTGTAACATAACAAAATGTGTAAAAAGTGAAGCACTGTGAATACTTTCCGCATGCACTGTATCTCTAACCATCATCAGTCTTTCATTTTTAACAAGATGCCCAGTTCCTGCTGAGAAAGAACATCCCTACAATATGATGCTGGGAACCCTATACTTCACTATTGGGATAGTGATTGCTAAACAATGGGACAGTGTTAGGTGTGCACAACACATACTTTGATTTGGGGACAAAAAGCTCAATTTGTGTCTCTCCAGACCACATAACTTTATCCAGGATTTCAGCTGGGTCACTCTGGCCATTCTGATTTCATGTGGCTTTCCTTCAGTAATGGCTTCTTTCTAGTCCCATAGAGGTCAGATGTATGAATAGCTTTGATATGTTTGACTGGTGCACCTTCACTGCAGTCTCAGCCACTAAACTCTGTACCTTGTTCAAAGTGATAGTTGGCCTCTCTGTGACTTTCCTCATAAGACTCCTTCTGCTGAGTTTTGAGGGGCAGCCTTGTTTAGGCAGTGCCAGGTTTGTATGATGCAGCTTCCATTTCCTCACATTTGATACAACAGTGCTCACTTGGAAATCCAAGCACTGGGATATTATTTTGTAGCTCTTACCAATACTGTGCATGTTTAGATTTTCATTTTCTCAGAATGTTCTTTGGGCTTCATTTTCACAGCTTTCCTTCAGATTCACAGTGTGAGTGATGTTATTTGAATTCTTTTAGCCACAAAAGCTGAGCTTTTTTTAATGGTCCAGTAGAGGTTAATTGAAAAGCAATTGTTAAGGCAAAACAGATGTGTCCTCATACATCTTGCCTCAATATTCCACGCAGCGGGAGATGCGTTGCATGAGTGAGCTGACAGGTCCCATGCAACTCCGTTAGCGTCACGGCTTTTTTTTTTTGTTTGCTAAAATGTGTCTTATTCGCTTCACAAAGACACACAAGCAGGCTCTGCTGTCTAAAAAGATATGCAGCATTCCTATATTCTGTGTGTGTCTGCGACTGTATCTGCATACGAAATGGTGTGTTACAGTGTTTACTAGGAAAACTCTGTAGCATACCCTTTCATATGCAGATACAGCCGCGGTCACACACAGAATATAGGAATGCTGTATATTTTAATTAACATAAGCGGCTCACGCGTCCTATACTCATAGCGATGCGTATAAGAAGCATTTCAATGGAAGAAGTTGCACGAAAAGACGCTAAATGCTATAAAGTTGCACCACGGCACGGCATGAATAGAAGGGCTGTTTAACGTACCAGGAGGCTAGATGTATGTGGACACATCTATATCTTTAATATATGGATACTTTTATATTCCACAGCCCAAGGGTTGCTTATGCAAGCAGATTATAGATACACACATCCACTTTTACATAGACATCTTTTTTTTTACCGTGGCTTCAGTTGTGCCATAAAGTCCCTCATTTTGCACCAAGTGCTGAGTGACTCGCCCGATCGTCTTTTTGCTCAAAATATGCATCTTATTTGCATAACTCTAATAACTGAGAGTGAAAGAACTGCATTGGTAGCGTACACTGATCATTGGGGTGTGCAACATTTGTACATCTGTGTGCAACGGATTCTGAATTTGTGTAAAAAGGATAGCGGCTGCTTTTTTTCCACACCAAACGCTGATGTGCTTTATCTGTGACTTTGTACGTGTGTAAAACTTATGGTGCCTATACACTTGTGCGATCGGGACCAATTTTCCTTGAAGCTCACCTTGAAATAAATTGTATCGAAGGTGCTTTTTTTTGTCCATTCGATGCGCATACAATCCTGCGATTTATCGCATGCCCCTTACGACCAGAAAATCGTGTGGCATCGGATGATCGAATACGAGCGCATCTGGTGACCCCCCCCCCCCCCCTTCTTCTTCTTCCTCATACAGAAGCGGGATACCAAATGGCAGGTTCCTACCGCTGCTGAGGAGGCTTGTGGCTACCCTGCGGTACTTTGCTACTGGACAGTCGTTTGAGGAGCTGAAGTTTGGGACCCGTATCTCTGCGCAGGCTTTGGGACACATCATACCTGAAACCTGCAAGGCTATTATCAAAGTGCTTCAGTATAAGTACTGCAAGGTAAGAAAATTACACCACACATTGCTTGTCGTGTAACAAAATGTTTTATTTTGCAAACTGAATTTGGTAGAAAACATGTGCTTTTTATTTCAAGACATACGGTAATTTTATTAAATATGTGGCCAACATGGCAGAACTTTGGCAAACAGTATACATTTTCATAATGCAGCACATGTGCATCACTACATTTATGAATAAAAAAAAAAAAAACTATATATAGCGACAAATGTGGTGCATTCTGATACTACGCCATTGAGTGGCACCGCAGCCAGGGGCACATTGCACACATGCAACTTGGGGTAGGAAGATGGATCCCCGGTACCATCAACCTGCACCAAGTTGCATGTGTGCATTGTGCCCCTGGTAGCGGTGCCACTCAACGCCGTCGTATAAGAATGCACCACATCTGTTGCTATATATCTAACTATAGCAAGGGCAGCATTACATCTGTGGAACGTAAAAAAAAATGATTTTATATATATATATATATATATATATATATATATATATCTTAAAATATAACTATTTTTATACATATGCAACCAACATGGCTGAACTTTTACAAATACTATCTTTATAGTAGCATCTGGTGCAGTATGAGATATAGTGGTAGTGGCACATGATTTCACACTATACCGTGAGGAAGAGTGCCTGTGAGTGACTGAACAAACAGAAGAGAAAGACTGCCTATAACTGCCTGGTGGAGTAGTCAAAGCCCACCTACTTAGCAAAGTGAAACCACTCTACAGACTCTCTCAAAAACTGCGTCACTTTCTCATGTGACATCCTTGATGAAATTTGTGAAATCATTCCCCTTAAAGAATCCACCCACGGGGGTTCAGATTCGACAGGTTGGGAAAGCACATTGCAGTCCTGAGTACACGGAATAGACTCTTCAGGAGAAGATACACACTCTGCAGCACAGGATACAAAGCCCTTAGACATGGTAATGTGGATAAATACACATACTGTACACACACACACAGGAAAATGTCAGACAGTTTCCCCCAGAGTACCTTCAGAGAGTCACAGAGTATAAGGAGCCAGCCAGACAGCGCCCCAGTAGGCAGTTAATATAGTTAAAGCCCGGCGCTGACTGTGTAACCTTAATAGGGTAATCAGTTCTAAAATCACTCTCCCCCCCTGTCTATAACACCCTGTATCACAGAGGTATGCTAGAGTTATGTGGAGGGCTGCGCTTCCTGTCAACGTCTCCTTCTGATGATCTGCAGGGAGAAAATGGCGCTGGTGAGTGCTGGATCCGCTCTGAGGAGGTGTCCCGCCCCCTGTAATGGCGCATCTTCCCGCACTCAGTTGTTTATACTGGCCTGAGGTAATTTGCTGCTAACAGTGGGATTAGCCCCTGTTAGCATTATGTGACCAGTGTAGGGTGATTGCGCTGGCCCAGGACGCCCCTCACAGCACCGTACACAGTGTGCCGCTGAGCCTTCTGGAGTGCAGCCTGTCAGAGCTGCGCTCCCACCCCTGTGCCGCTATTCCCGCCGGCGACCCGCCGGGGCTGTACTCACCAGTCTTCTTTCTTCTGGCTCTGTTAGAGGGTGGCGGCCGTGATGTGGAAGTGAGCGGCAGCCTCATGGGCTTGCGATCAACACCCTCAGGAGCTCAGTGTCCTATCAGCGGAGACAGAGAACCATTAACTTCTAGAGTTGGTTCCTACTCCCCCACTAAGTCCCACGAAGCAGGGAGGCTGTTGTCAGCAGCCTGCCGTACCTAACTAACTCACAAAAATAATAAAAATAGAAAAATTCCTAAGAGCTCCCCTAGCTGTGACCGGCTCCTCCAGGCACATTTTCTAAACTGAGTCTGGTAGGAGGGGCATAGAGGGAGGAACCAGCCCACACTATTAAACTCTTAAAGTGCCAGTGGCTCCCAAAGGACCACTCTATACCCCATGGTACTAAATGGACCCCAGCATCCTCTAGGACGTAAGAGAAAGAAGACAGATGTAGCAATTGTAGAATTTCCCAATAACAAAGTGCCGGGTTTCTATGGTGTGCCACTGGAAGTAAACAAATAATTCAAACCATTCTTTATCCCTAAACTTCTTGACAATTTTATCCAATATGTACCTGGAGTTACTGTATCTTGTCCTCCTCTGCTGTCCTTCTCCACTCCATGTCAAGAAGACTCATGTAATGGCTCAAAGTAAACCCCAAACCAGGTAATGATTTACTGATGCCTTAATCATACGCAGTGTTTGCGAAAATGCGCTATAGCGCATATTTTACGCGCTATAGGCAGTGAGGGACTCAATTTTGAAATATGAGCGGGTCCTGCAGGACGCGCTCTGAAATCTCTCCAACTAAGCATCAACCATCAGCATCTGAACCAATCACTGCCGGCAGCGTCCCGTCTGAACCAATCACTGCCGGTAGACCCCCCTACCCCCAACAAGTCTTCACAAACAATAACCACTGGCGCTGCACGGAAGCTAGGAGCACTGAGCAGCATGAGACCAGGCAGCCCGTCAGCCCATCTGCCGTGATTTTCAGCATCCACTATCTGCTACATTACCGTGACTGGGCAGGAAAGACGGAGACACCAGCACACCAAGTTCCCCGGTGAGTGCCTGTATGTGCAGAAGTGTCCCCAGCTCCCAGACGCCTCCTCCTTCTCCTTGCCCCACAGCTCAGTGCCGGTACCAGTGGTATGTGGCCACTGCCACACCTCTCTTGCTGCCATTTTGCCTTTTAGTGCAGTTTGGGCAAGCTGTGCTAGGGCAGCTGTCCATAGCTGGCTGCTCATTGCTGGTAATCAGATGTATTGTACTGTTCTGTTACCTGATTGCCCTCCCATAAAGTAGGCTCTAAGTGCACTCCGCCCAATTTTTTTAAAAAAAGCACAAAAAAGGTTAAACCCACTATGGGACACATTGCAGTCAGAGAGAGCATAGGTGGTCAGTGTTCATCCGTTTCCTACCTACCTTGGCGGCTCAGATGGCACCTATTCCCTGCCTGCCCTGGGTAGGTACTTGGCACCCATTCCCTACCTGCCCGGGTTGGTTGGCACCCATTTCCTCTCTGCCCCAGGTGGATTGTTTGTGTCAGTCTTTGTTCTGCTCTAGAATGGGTGACCAGATCACATCTAGCTTGGTACTGCATATAGCAGGTCTTTATGTGTGAAATCACGCTGACTATATATATTTTTTGTTGTTTAATGTGCGTCTTAGTGTGGGTTTCAGATATTCTGACTGCAAAAAATCAGGGGTTAGCACGGTAACCCATGGATTCCGTGTAAATTGCGGAATCAATGGGTTTTCCCCAAGCATTGGGCCTTTTCTTGATGACGTTTCTTCCCAGCTCCTAAAGTTGCAACAAAAAGTCCACCACTGAAGTTTAACCATGCTAATAGAATAACCCGACGCAGCTAATTAAATGTGGCCCATAGTGGGTATGACCTTTTTTGTGCTTCAATTTTTTAAATTGGGTGGAGTGTGCTTAGAACCTACTTCTATGTTGACATACTCCTAGAAAGAGAAAAATGCATCCCATTATAAGTATAGTGTGAGACCCAATTATCATCTAGGAGCTACAGCCAAATCAAAGTCTTTCTATGCAGTAGTCCTCTATGTGCCTCTGCAAAACAAGGAATATTAGGAGGTTCTACCCGGTGCAATGTGTATAAGCAGCACTACTGTGTGGTATAACGTTAATTGGTACTATTACGTGGCCATGCCCCTCCCACTGTCCCTGCTGTAAAATATAGGAGGGGAATCACCAATTCACTTTCTACCAAATGGCACCAAAATGTCTAGTTACAGCACTGGTGCAGAGAGTCCTGCATGCTACACAGCCCAGCAGCATTGTCACCCACTCCTCCCCCTAGCAATACTTTTGTAGTATCCAAATCAAGTCTGTGTTTTTATATTTAAATCATTAATAAGATTAATAAAGAACCTTTATTCCAATGGGACCCAGAAAAGGACAGGTAGGATTTTTAAAAGTGAGTGGTCCCCGGGACACACTTTCTTTTGGATCACTGCTACTGACTGATTTCTCTTTTAAGCAAAGGTATTAACTATAAAAAAAGTATTGACAAAGGTGTTAACTAAGATATTAAATACATAACACTCATCACCCACAAAGAGCAGACAGGAATAAAACCTGGCAAATCCACAGACTCTAATATCAGCTACCTACACATTCATGTACAGATGTTGCTGGATGCAGAGGACGAGGCAGTGTTTGTATCTATTAATGCAGCAGAGGCCATTTACTTAAATAGATCAGATTAATATACTTGCCCCCAGTGGTGCAAATGTGTGCTATTGAACATGCCCCATTGCCACTCATCAGGGAATGGGCACCCGGCATGGTAAACGGCACGCCCTGTGTGATACACTTGCATATGTTCCTAAAACATTTATGGCTGCCCCAGGAAGATTTAAAATGCATCTTTTTGACCTTTAACTTAGCTGTCTATTATCAAATATTAGATCTATTATTGCATCTCTCATTCTAACCTTTGGTTCTGGACTCTATAGAACACACTGTTTATTACCCTGCTACACAAGGAAACAGCTTGTAATCTCTAAGAAGTTACTGCAATTCTATTGTAACTTCATTTTGTGTAACTTTATATTTGTAACCAAAGTTCCTTTTTCGCTTGGAGTATTTTTTTTTTTTATGTTAATCTTATTTTCAGCCTTAAATAAATTCTTCAATAAACTTGGGAGTTAAAAAAAGTAAAAAATAAAAATGAGGGGACATTTGTTTTGCATTAATATGGATCTCAACCCAGAGTTTTAACATTCATGTATTGCATGGGACAGTCTGCAGCAAATGTCATGAGGTGGCCCGGGAAGGCTTTGGAGGAAAAACAAATGCATTATACGTATTTTGGACAATCTAATATTGTGAGTGTAGCGCGGTTTGTCTAACATAAGCCCGTTCCAGCAATGCTTGAATCTATAAATCATTATACTGAAAAAAGAGGGAAAAATCTATTATGTACACCATCTTCCAAATGCCAATAAAGGTAATTCACTTTTAAAATAAGAGGCAATGTTCATTTGTATGTAGCGTTTGTAATAGTTTCTCATACTTGAAAAGACTACTGTAATCCAGAAGGCTACTGTTAAGTCACTATTAATGCTATCCATTTCATTCTGTCAAAAGGTGACAAGAGAAGGGAAAATGTGATTGCTAATGTGAAATTGAGATAGGAGGTTTTAAGTTTAAAAGAAAATTGTCCTTAAACTCATTTTATCCGTATGAGCAAAATTTTATAAATTGTAGTACAAAAAACTGCCTGTGCTTATCTCTCTTCTCTGGCAACAGCTAGCACTAAGATATCAAACGAGGCAGCTAGAACATTTTCAGAATAAAGGGAATGCTACAATAGACATTTAAAATTGTAGCAAGAACCAAATTGTACTACATCTCAAATAGCTAAATAGTGATTGTAGAGAAAACAATTACTGCTGATAAAATTACCCAGCTCTATGGAAAGCATACAGGCATGACTTCTACCAAGACACAGCCCTTGAGGAATTTACAATCTCTATTATATTATAAGCATTCACAAGCAGGATTATCTTTAATTCTATCTTGTCTCAGTGATTGACAGAGTGAATTCATAATTTTGTGGGCACCTGGGACCCATTCTTTGAAATATTTGGGGTGTTCTTTCACTTTGTCAGGGTCCCTTCAAACTTTTCATTACATTCGAGCTCATGAATTATGAGGCCAATGCATGCTATGCCAGAGTGGTCACTTATGCATTTATATAGAAGAATAATGACAGTGATTAGCGTGAGAGAACCCTAATTAGTGCCAATGTAGCCTGGGTGTAAGTGTGCACATGGGAATATTGTTCTATACATATGGTGTCAGGTTGCCCTCGTGAAGACATTAGGTTGTGACTGAGTGTCATTTCTGTGATTTGATAGTGATAAGGGGGTCCATATGTGTCTCCTATGTGCATGCACATGATGAAGATATCCATAAGCATATCTAAATTAACTGCCACCACTGCTGTTGCTCACCTATACCCGTGATCCTCTCCTTACCTCCTCTTCCACCCTTGTTTTCCTATCTGCTCTCTGACTCTTAGCAACTGCAGAGTTCTACCAATGAAAAGAGAATGAGAAAGGCCAGGTAGCAGACATTCGGTCCTCCAATCGGCAGGGGCCATGCAATACTGCAGGCATGGAATCATGTCTCATAGACAACGGACAGAAGTGGCGCGGCAGCATGGTTTTTGCCTCAACAGTGCAGAACCCTGTTTTTTCTTTTTCAAGTCCCATACCGCCATTTCTGGGTCAAACAAGTGCTATAGGTCATAAATGCCAACACTGTGGTCTGGTCCCAACTCATCCCATATGCATCCTACTATCATGACTATTGCATGCTCTTTGCTGATTGTTTAAGTACCTTACCTATTACAGTATGTCTTATTTACAGTATTATGCTTCTTGAATGTACTGTGTTGCCTGTTTCTCTACATCTTTGTAATATACTCCTCACTGTATGGTGCTACATATATTTGTGGTGCTTTATGAATAATATAAATATTAGGTCAATGTGCTGGCATTATACTTATCATTAACGCTATGCAATTCATTAGGTAAATTGTGTGTCTTTGTGGATAAACAATCATATAAAATTTAGATGCAAGGTAGCAGTAATGTAAGGAGCATTCCGAGACAGTGATTGGGAGGTAACAGAGGTGGCTATAAACACACATGGAGAAGTTGCATTTCATGTTGCTAACAGCAGATGCTTACAAAGGCTCCGAACTGCTCACACAGGAGGTCATACTCAGATGGAGAACCTGCAGCAGCCATAGAGCTAAAACAGGTGGCCGTACTCAGATGGAGAGCCTGCAGCCACAGGGCTCACACAGGTGGCCGTACTCAGATGGAGAACCTGCAGCTGCCATAAGGCTCACACAGGCGGCCGTATTAAGGTGGAAACTCTGCAGCTGCCATAAGGCTCACACAGGTGGCCGTAATCGAATAGAGAACCTGCAGTTGTCATATGGCTCACACAGGTGGCCCTACTCAGATGGAGAACCTGCAGCAGCCATAGAGCATACACAGGTGGCTGTACTCAGATGGAGAGAATGCAGCCGTAGGGCTCAAACAGGTGGCCATATTCAGATGGAGAACCTGCAGCAGCCATAGAGCATACACAGGTGGCAGTACTCAGATGGAGAGCATGCAGCCGTAGGGCTCAAACAGGTGGCCGTACTCAGATGGAGAACCTGCAGCTGCCATAAGGCTCACACAGGAGACCACACTCAGACGGAGATATTGCAGCTGCCATAGGGCTCACACTGATATTGCAGCTGCCATAGGGCTCACACTGGTGACCGTATTTAGATGGAGAAATTGCAGCTGCCATAGGGCTCACGCAGGTCATATTCAGATGGATAATCTGCAGCTGCCATAGAGATGGTGCAAGTTTCAATGGCGTGCCTGATCTGACACTGCCGCATCTAACTCAGAATCAGCCCATAGACCTAAGGATGACATGAAGCATGTATCTCAGTGGTTTAGCAGCCTCCTTGATATTTCATAAACTATGTCCATGAAGGCTGGAAAATAGGATTTTAATTACCTGAAACGGTAAATCCTTTTCTCGTAGTCCGTAGAGGATGCTGGGGTCCATATTAGTACCATGGGGTATAGATGGGTCCACCAGGAGCCATTGGCACTTTAAGAGTTTAATAGTGTGGGCTGGCTCCTCCCTCTATGCACTTCCTACCAGACTCAGTCTAGAAAACTGTGCCCGAGGAGACGACATACTTCGAGAGAAGGAAATACACAAACAGTGGCGAGATACATACCAGTTCACACAACAGACAACCCCGGCTAACAAGCCGGAAAAACTCAGCAACAGCTGAAACAGTATACAATGCAGAACTTACCTAGGAACCAGGTAGAACTGAACTATAAAACTAAAGTAGGAAAACGAAGCACTGGGCGGGCGCCCAGCATCCTCTAGGGACTACTAGAAAAGGATTTACCGTTTCAGGTACTTAAAATCCTATTTTCTCTTACGTCCTAGAGGATGCTGGGGTCCATATTAGTACCATGGGGATGTACCAAAGCTCCCATAACAGGAGGGAGAGCGCGGAGGCTCCTGCAAGACCGCTTGACCAAACATCAGAGGCCAAAGTGTCGAACTTCTAAAACCTGGCAAACGTGTTCGAACCAGACCAAGTAGCAGCTCAGCAAAGCTGTAGTGCCGAGATACCCCAGGCAGCCGCCCAGGAAGAACCCACTTTCCGAGTAGAGTGGGCCTTAACCGATTTCGGACACGACAATCCTACCGTAGAATAGGCATGCTGAATAGTGAACCTGATCCAGCGTGAAATCGACTGCTTCGAAGCAGGACACCCAATTTTCTTGAGATCATAGAGGACAAAGTCAGTTTTTCTAGGACGAGCTGTCCTCTGCACAACATCCAAGGCCTTTGAAGCAATTGAGGAGTCAGTAGCCACTGGCACCACAATAGGCTGGTTGATATGAAAAGCCGATACAACCTTAGGCAGGAACTGCGGACAAGTCCTAAGTTCCGCCCTGTCTTCAAAAAGATCAGATAAGGAGCTTCTACAAGATAAAGCCCACAATTCCGACACGCGTCGAGCAGAAGCCAAGGCCCACAAAGTGACCGCCTTCCATGTGAGAAACTTGATGTCAGCCTCCAGTAGAGGCTCAAACCAAGCTGATTGTAGGAACTGCAACACCACATCAAGATCCCAGGGCGCTGTTGGTGCCACAAAAGGAGGTTGGATGTGCAGAACCCCTTTCAAAAAGGTCTGAACCTCAGGAAGAACAGCCAATTGCTTTTGAAAGAAGATGGACAAGGCAGAGATTTGGACCTTGATGGAGCCCAATCTCAGGCCCATATCCACTCCTGGAGTAAAACGTCCGAGTTGAAAATCCACCGCAGGAAATTTTCTGGATTCACACTAGGAAACATTTTTTCCAAATACGTTACCCCCTTCCTAGCCTGAATCAGGGTAGGAATAACCTCGCTCGGGATACCTTTCCGAGCTAAGATCTGGCGTTCAACTGCCAAGCCGTCAAACGTAGCCGTGGTAAGTCTTGATAGGCGAACGGCCCCTGCAGCAGCAGATCCTCCCGAAGAGGTAAGGGCCTTGGATCTTCCAGAAGATCCAGCAGATCCGCATACCAAGCCCTTCGCAGCCAGTCCGGAGCAATGAGGATTGCAAGAACCCTTGTTCTTCTTACCAGCTGTAGAACCCTTGGGATCAGAGGAAGTGGAGGGAACACATACACTGATGGGTACACCCACGGTGCTACCAGTACGTCCACCACCACTACCTGAGGGTCTCTTGACCTGGAACAGTACCTCCCCAGCTTCTTGTTGAGGCGGGAGACCATCATGTCTATGTGAGGAACCCCCAACCAAGCGGTTACTTCCTCGAACACCTCTGGATGGAGGCCCCACTCCCCTGGATGGAGATCGTGTCTGCTGAGGAAGTCTGCTTCCCATCTACTCCCGGAATGAAGATTGCTGACATTGCTACAGCGTGCCTTTCTGCCCAGAGAAGGATTTTTACACCTCTGACATTGCAGCCCTTGTCGGTTTATGTAGGCCACTGTGGTCACGTTGTCAGACTGCACCTGAACAGCCCGATCCTGTAGCAGATGTGCTGCTTGCAGGAGGGCGAGGATGTTTATCGGAAGAAGGGACTCTTGAAACGACCACTTTCCTTGAAAGGTTTCCCCCAGTGCATCTGTGGTTAAGAGGATTCAGTTCTGAATTCCGAACCTTCGGCCTTCCAGAAGGTGTGGAAGTTGTAGCCACCAGAGGAGTGAAATCCTGGCTTTCAGAGACAGGTGTATCCTCTTGTGCATGTGTAGGTGAGAGCCTGACCACTGGTCCAAGAGGTCCAGTTGAAATGGTCGAGCGTGAAACCTGCAGAGCCTCGTAGGCGGCAACCATCTTCCCTAGAAGGCGGATGCATTGATGAACCGACACCCAGGTAGGCTTTAAGACCTCCCGGACCATTGTTTGAATTACCAATGCCTTCTCCACCGGGAGAAACACCCTCTGCACCTCCGTGTCGAGGATCATTCCCAGGAAAGACAGCTTTCGCGTCGGCTCCAGATGAGATTTTGGAAGGTTCAGGATCCAACCGTGCTTCCTGAGCAGCTGTGTCGTGAGCGCAATGGATCGCAATAACCTCTCCCTGGACGACGCCTTGATCGGAGATCGTCCAGATAAGGAATTATGTTCACCACCTGCTTGCGAAGAAGAACTATCATCTCCGCTATCACCTTGGTGAAAATCCTTGGTGCTGTGGAGAGGCCAAACGGCAGCGCCTGTACCTGATAGTGGTCGTCCAACAGCGCAAACCTGAGGTATGCCTGATGCGGTGACCAAATGGGGATGTGGAGGTAAGCATCCTTGATGTCCAGAGACACCAGGAACTCCCCCTCCGTTAGCCCTGAGATGACAGCTCTCAGAGATTCCATCTTGAATTTGAACTCCCTGAGATAAGGGTTCAAAGACTTTAAGTTCAGAATAGGCTGTACCGAACCATCCGGTTTCGGTACCACGAAAAGGTTTGAATAATAACCCTTGTTACACTGCTTAGGCGGAACCGGAATGACGACTTCCGACACCACCAATTTTCTGATGGCCTCCAGAAGAATCGCTTTGTCCGCCAGCAGAGCTGGTAAGCCTGACTTGGTGAGGCGGGGGATCTTGAAACTCCAGTCTGTACCCCCTGGACACTATATCCAGGACCCAGGGTCCAGACCAGACCACACCCAGACGTGGCTGAACTGTCGGAGTCTCACCCCCACCTGACCATCCTCCAGGCCCAGCCGTCCACCGTCATGCGGATGGCTTAGTGGCATCAGAAGCGGGCTTCTGGGTCTGGAAACCTGCAGGAGCAGGTTTCTTTCCTTTTGCACGACCACCCCTGAAGGTGGTGTTCGAAGGCTTGTTTTTTATTTGCCTCGTGGGTCGAAAGGACTGTGACGCGGCTGGTGTGAAAGGCTTCTTCGTAGCCGGTGCAGCTGAGGGGAGAAAAGTAGACTTACCCACGGTAGCCGTGGCAATCCACGCATCCAGCGCCTCCCCAAAGAGAGCTTGACCTATGTAGGGTAGGCCCTCCACGCTCTTCCTGGATTCCGCAGACCAATGGCGCAGCCAGAGACCCCTGCGAGCCGAGACAGACATGGAGGAGATCCCCGCAGCCATGGAGCCCAGGTCCTTCATGGAATCCACTAGGAACCCTGCAGAATCCTGAATATGGCGTAAAAACATATCAACGTCATCTTTATCCAGTGTAGCCAATTCTTCCTGCATAGTGATAGACCACCTGGCAATAGATTACTCCTGCGTCTAGGTCACACCTTGAATCAATATTCCCGTTTTCCTGGCATAACCGAAAACTCAAATACCTCGGTGTTTACTTAACCCACAGACACCATCAACTTTTTCAAGCGAACTTTCCACGTCTTTTGGATCAGATTCGCTCGGATCTCCAAACTTGGTCCTCCTATCTCATTTCATGGATTGGGCGGGCCAACTCTGTAAAGATGAATATTCTTCTGAGACTAATTTATCTTTTCCAGACGCTCCCGATCTATGTCCCTCCCTATGTCTTTAAATTCCTGCAGCATCAAACTTCCCGTTTTGTATGGGCCAATAAACACCATAGAATTAAACTTTCGCTGTTACAACGGCCTTCCTGGGTGGAGGCTTAGGTATATCCAATTTTAAATACTATTACCATGCAACTCAGATGGCATCCAGTGTTCAGTGGTGTGGCTCGGGGGCGGACAAGGTATGGATGGCTATCGAAGCTGGCGACTTGAGACTCTCCACACTTTCTTCCCTGTTGTGGCTCCCGAGAGCTGCCCGCCCCGTGCCACCTCATCTCACCCAGTGGTGGCCCGTTCCCTATACATTTGGGACCTTGTTGTGAGGAAACATCACTTAGCCCCTAACCCATCCCCCCTCATACCCCTGTTCCATAATCCTGCCTTCCCTCCGGGAATGGTTAAATCTGCTTTCTCACTTTGGAAACAGGAAAACGTTGCCTTTCTTAACAATATTACCTCTAGTACACCCTTTCCTACGTTTAGCCAAATTCAGACACAATACTCTCTCCCCCACAGTGAATTTTTTCGCTACCTCCAAATTAGACACTTTCATTCCGGGGTTCATACCACTCTCTCTTCCAGGCCTCTCACCACTCTTGAGAACATGTGTTTGCGACGCTCTTCTACGAAAGGTCTTATATCAGATCTCTATGCTTTGCTACTGCAGGGCTCTGCTACCCCCAGAGATCACAGAGAATTTGCCTGGGAGGGGGATCTGGGTGTCACTCTGGATGAGGAGTGGGGTGAAATATGGAATAATGCGTCCTCTAGCTCTATCTGTGTTAGGATTAAGGAGAATGTGTATAAACTGTTATATCGTTGGTACTACGTACCCTCTCGTTTGAAGGCAATGTACCCTGATGTTACGGACGGCTGCTGGAGGGGGTGCGCTTCTGAGGGGAGGTACATGCATATTTGGTGGACCTGCCCGAAACTCGTACCTTTATGGAAGGAAGTAGTCCGACTTCTTTCGCTCCTATTCTCTACCCCAGTCCCCTTGGACCCTAAATACTTTCTTCTGCTTCTAGACCTCCCGACTTTAACAAAACATCAGAATAAGTTATTACGTCATGTGGCTACTGCCATGACATGTCAAATTGCAAAGGCCTGGAGGTTGCCCTCCCCACCATCCCTACAATCCGTTGTCGCTCATATTTGGTACGTTTATAAGATGGAATATATGACCAGTGTCATTAGACAATCCCCCAGGGCGTTTGATAGGGTCTGGACACCCTGGCCCATTTTTCAAAATGCCCCCTCCCCATTCTGTGGCTAATTGTGCTATGCACCCTTATTTTTGTGTTGGTTGCCCAGACCCCGCCACTCGGACCCCCCCTCCCCCCTCTTCTATCTATTTCCCCTTTTGCCCTCTATTTTGTCTCTTCCTATCTTTGTTTTCCCTGCTCTCTCACTCCCCTAGGCTGGTTGGCCACACCGCAGACCTAGAGGATTTTTTCTTCTCTTGTTCTATCTCTGTCGTCTCACTTAAAAACTAAAAAAGGTTTACTCATTTGAATGTCATATTATTGCTTTATAGTGTTCCATGTTGTAATATGTTGTTTCTCTTTGCTATTGTAACACACTGGCATTGTTTATCACTGTAAATCGACCAATAAAACTTTCTGAAAAAAAAAAAAATTCAATTGTGTCTTAGCTGAAAATACCTCTAGGTCTATAAATGTTTTTTTGCCAGTTGCAAGATAAAAGCTTACTGTATCTTCCAAAAGACAACTGGGCCTGATTCAGAGCCACAAGCTATGCTAAAGATCAGCAACTGTGTATGTGGGAAATTCCCTAGAAACTCATATGGTGCAAGCATTACAGAGTGCATGCATAAAGGCACAGCATCAGAAATGTTGTGAAGAACAATCCATGTAATGGGTGTGTCATGGGAGTGTTGCGGGCATCAGTGAAAGCAGTTGCATACACAGATACATAGTCTCAGATATATGGGGCCATAATCAGAGAAACTTCAGCTGCCATAGGGCGGGTTCAGGTTTCTATGTTGAGACCACTGGTGGCGACTAAGGACGCAAAACTTTGTATTACTGTGTCTACAATGTACACAAGGAAGACTTTGCAGCGGCATTTCAATAAAGTCACAGATGGGCAACTACCAATAGACACTACTGCCTGTGCTTCATATACCACAGCGGAATTAGGCTCAACTGTGTGTAGGGAAATGCTTCTTGCTCCCTGGAGCATATTCCACCTCACGTCACCAAACTAAAAAGCTCCAAACCAGGAACAAGCCATTTACAGATGTATCCTCATACACTGTGGGCAGTATCCTATTAGCCCCAATGCGATTTTGGAAGAAAACGGAAGCATATCACAATTAATACCCAATGGTCATTATCGCGGTATCCAATTAGAAGCCATTTTGATCAGTCAAAATTGGATCCGCGATAGCTCAAAAGCAGTCCCTGATCCCACGTTATTGTGGCTCCTTCTGCGCCTTATCACGGATTATGCTTCTGTCGAAGTCAAAAATATTACATAGAGAGAACATGCAAACTCCACACATTATCAGTCGCTATGCTTGCGAATATGCACAGCAATATATGGTAACATACGCATACAGCACATAAATTAAACATGTCAAACACCAGACATTACAAGGTTTTAAATTATATAATGGAGTATAACACCATGTATATGTATTAATGGAACAGAACAAGATAGACATTTCGTGCTTGGTGTCAAAGTAATCAGATTAATGTGTATGTTAATTTGATAACGGTGGTTAGATTGTAGCACATTGCAATGAGTAGTTATAATTGAATGTAGGAATATAAAGCCACAATTCTGAAGTGAACAAAAGGAGCATGTGTGGGCGGAAACCAAAGGCCAGCCCCTATGTCGTCATCTTCAAGGCTTGCATATGAACTGAGCAATGACTCATTATGAATGAGAAAGTTCTCTCCCCTGGACCAATAACAGAAGACCCAGTCCAGACCTATACTCCCCCAACATACGCAGTGTATAGCTAATCCCAGAGACAAGAAGTTGTGTTTTTCTGTTACTCTGCTGCTGTGAGGATGGAGAGAGAGAGAAATGGAGCAGAGTGTGCATTGAGGGAGATGGTAATTGTATGCTGGCTGTGACTATGAATTATTTTGTAACAATTGTTTCCTATGAAATTGTACTCTGTAACCATATGTATACTGTACATGTGATATATTGTATACATATCCTTTTAATAACAAATATATACATCAGTGAGCTTTGGAACTCAGACAAATGTGTGCGTGTACTTTTCTCTTAAGAGATTTAGTGTTTGCGACGTTCAGCACACTTTTATCGTATATGGTAATAAGATGCGCCTTGCGTTGGCAACATTTATTAGCGCTGGCATTTTAAATATTTATTAGAAATTAATTTGACTCTTGCAGATGGGGGCGCGTCCGCGATATCACGTTCTTAATGATTTCACTGTACAAACGCGGCTGTGGTCTACCAGCTAACGATGGACGCATCTTGATGCTGCTGAATCACATCCGTTTGTTTTTTGTGTTATCAATAAGGCGCTGATATGAAATTCAAGGGACAATATATTTCTCACAATATTTAAAATGCTACAGCGTATTTTTATTGTTGCAAAACAAAGTTCAAATAAGTAATATTGTGTTTGATTCAGATTGGATTGTTTATCTGTTAAGTAAATTTAAAGAGCAGTTAAAAAAAATGGTGCATAGGTATGATATAGCTGTGTTAGCATGTCGAGGCCAATTTGCATACTTTTAAACCCAGGCCTAAAGTAACTTCCAGTGCTTGTATAGTTTGTGATTTCTTTGTGACAAAGGAGCTAGCCACATGGTGTCCTCCATTTTTGACTAGCCACATGGCTTGTGAATAAGGGGGAGGAGCAGTGGCCATTTTAGGAAGGTCACTTTATCCAACTTAGCTAAATAGCTGACTTTTAGACTGGTTAAAACAATCAGTTTCCTTTGTCACAAAGAAACAACATATATGTACAAATCCAACACCATTTATAAGCTACCAATGAATTTATTTAACCCATGCCATAGTCAATTACAAATAGTTTCAATTGGGCCTAGTGAGAGTTAATAGTGAAATGAATACTTGATGTAAGAAATTACACCGTTTAAAAAAAAAAAAAAAGGATTTTTTTTTTCTCTCCAGGATTTGGTAACTCTCTGTTTGCTAGGGTAGGATAGCCATTGAAATGTTAATTAACTTGTTTAACCACTAGCACACAGTCAGGCAAATATCTTTGATATGCAAAATAGAGGCTCTGAGAGAAACTGTATTCATTCAGAATGTGTTTACGAATACATATGCTGGGTGAAGGAGTTACATAGAAGTGCAGTGAATGGTGTATATATGTATATATATATATATATATATATATATATTATATTATTATATAATATGGGTATTTATATCAGTGTATGTTCCCGAAAGATAACTATCCAATCAGAATCATAGCATTTAAATTATAGTCAATAGTCATTATAGATTTGCATAAAGTCAGATACGTTTAATTTGAGATAGTGTGTTAAGGGAGTAATTATAAAAACACGAAACAGTTCCGGCCTAAACGTTTAGGTAAACACTTGAAGGAGGATTACCTTTGGGGGTAACTTCCAGTGAGTGTGAGGAACAATTGTGTAGTGTGTAAGTGGCCAGAAGCATTTTGATGCTCACATTTATCGTGATATAGTGTGGTTTATTTAGGCGCAAACGCACAGTGAACATGTGGCACGTTGTGTAAGGTAAACGTACGGAAGCGCACGTGGCGAAGGAACGTGCACAGTTGCGTAAGCACGCAAGGTTGCGTGAAGTAGCGAGCTCAAGTATAACCACACAATAGGAATAAATTTAAAGGCGGGATAGAAAACATTTGTAGTTATACAATAGCAAGTAACTGTCCGATTTTAAAAGCAGTTTACTATAATATTTTGTTTAAAGTGTAATACCTCTGGGGCAAGCTATCAATCAAAGGGAGTGATATTTTTCTGTACAGAAACACACTGTGTATTTGTGTGAGTGGAAGGTAGGAGTGGATGTATTGAACCCCGGAAATCGGGAACCCCCGTGGAGACGCTGAGTTAGTACAGGCTCGTGGCGTGGAAGGGTCGCAACCTCACGTATTAATCAGGTATTGAAGCACGTAGTGTGTGATTTAAAACGTGCAAAGGAGCGTGATAAATAGATTGTGAAGTATTGAATTTTAAGGTTTTTGTGTTACACTCCGGCTGAGGAGCGCAGCTTGTGAATTCGACTCCCGTGATCGTAGAGCATATAGATAACAAGTATCTATAGGCCGTGTGATTGGACCGTGCGTCCGTGTGTTATACGCGGCGCAACGTGATACCATTTGCGTTATTTTGCGCAGTTGTGTCATATGCGCTATGTAAAGCATACGCAGACGTGATTTGTGTAAACAAAGGGATTTTTCGCTGAGTACTGTGTGTGAGCTCAGGAAATCTCCCTGGTGGACATTTACTGGAAAGGGTGATCGATAAGTTGTTTCTCATCCTACAAAAAATAAGATTTTACTTACCGATAAATCTATTTCTCGTAGTCCGTAGTGGATGCTGGGACTCCGTCAGGACCATGGGGAATAGCGGCTCCGCAGGAGACAGGGCACAAAATTTAAAAGTTTGACCACTAGGTGGTGTGTACTGGCTCCTCCCCCTATGACCCTCCTCCAAGCCTCAGTTAGGATACTGTGCCCGGACGAGCGTACACAATAAGGAAGGATTTTGAATCCCGGGTAAGACTCATACCAGCCACACCAATCACACCGTACAACTTGTGATCTGAACCCAGTTAACAGTATGACAAACGTAGGAGCCTCTGAACAGACGGCTCACAACAATAACAACCCGATTTTTTTGTAACAATAACTATGTACAAGTATTGCAGACAATCCGCACTTGGGATGGGCGCCCAGCATCCACTACGGACTACGAGAAATAGATTTATCGGTAAGTAAAATCTTATTTTCTCTGACGTCCTAGTGGATGCTGGGACTCCGTCAGGACCATGGGGATTATACCAAAGCTCCCAAACGGGCGGGAGAGTGCGGATGACTCTGCAGCACCGAATGAGAGAACTCCAGGTCCTCCTTAGCCAGGGTATCAAATTTGTAGAATTTTACAAACGTGTTCTCCCCTGACCACGTAGCTGCTCGGCAGAGTTGTAATGCCGAGACCCCTCGGGCAGCCGCCCAAGATGAGCCCACCTTCCTTGTGGAATGGGCCTTGACAGATTTAGGCTGTGGCAGGCCTGCCACAGAATGTGCAAGTTGAATTGTGCTACAAATCCAACGAGCAATCGTCTGCTTAGAAGCAGGAGCACCCAGCTTGTTGGGTGCATACAGTATAAACAGCGAGTCAGATTTTCTGACTCCAGCCGTCCTTGAAATATATATTTTCAATGCTCTGACAACGTCCGGCAACTTGGAATCCTCCAAATCGCTAGTAGCCGCAGGCACCACAATAGGCTGGTTCAGGTGAAACGCTGAAACCACCTTAGGCAGAAAGTGAGGACGCGTCCGCAGTTCTGCCCTGTCCGAATGGAAAATCAGATATGGGCTTTTATACGATAAAGCCGCCAATTCTGACACTCTCCTGGCTGAAGCCAGGGCCAGTAGCATGGTTACTTTCCATGTAAGATATTTCAAATCCACCGATTTGAGTGGCTCAAACCAATGGAATTTGAGAAAATCCAAAACTACATTAAGATCCCACGGTGCCACTGGGGGCACAACCGGGGGCTGTATATGTAGTACTCCTTTTACAAAAGTCTGGACTTCAGGAACTGAAGCCAATTCTTTCTGGAAGAAAATCGACAGGGCCGAAATTTGAACCTTAATGGACCCTAATTTGAGGCCCATAGACAATCCTGTTTGCAGGAAATGTAGGAATCGACCCAGTTGAAATTCCTCCGTCGGGGCCTTCCTGGCCTCACACCACGCAACATATTTTCTCCAAATGCGGTGATAATGTTGTGCAGTCACATCCTTCCTGGCTTTTACCAGGGTAGGGATGACCTCTTCCGGAATGCCTTTTTCCCTTAGGATTCGGCGTTCAACCGCCATGCCGTCAAACGCAGCCGCGGTAAGTCTTGGAATAGACACGGTCCCTGCTGAAGCAGGTCCCGTCTTAGAGGTAGAGGCCACGGATCTTCCGTGAGCATCTCCTGAAGTTCCGGGTACCAAGTTCTTCTTGGCCAATCCGGAGCCACGAGTATCGTTCTTACTCCCCTTTGCCGTATAATTCTCAGTACTTTTGGTATGAGAGGCAGAGGAGGAAACACATACACTGACTGGTACACCCATGGTGTTACCAGAGCGTCTACAGCTATTGCCTGAGGGTCTCTTGACCTGGCGCAATACCTGTCCAGTTTTTTGTTGAGGCGGGACGCCATCATGTCCACCATTGGTCTTTCCCAATGGACCACAATCATGTGGAAGACTTCTGGATGAAGTCCCCACTCTCCCGGGTGCAGATCGTGTCTGCTGAGGAAGTCTGCTTCCCAGTTGTCCACTCCCGGGATGAACACAGCTGACAGTGCTAACACATGATTTTCTGCCCAGCGGAGAATCCTTGCAGCTTCTGCCATTGCCCTCCTGCTTCTTGTGCCGCCCTGTCTGTTTACGTGGGCGACTGCCGTGATGTTGTCCGACTGAATCAACACCGGCTGACCCTGAAGCAGAGGTTTTGCCAGGCTTAGAGCATTGTAGATTGCTCTTAGCTCCAGTATATTTATGTGAAGAGACGTCTCCAGGCTTGACCACACGCCCTGGAAGTTTCTTCCCGGTGTGACCGCTCCCCAGCCTCTCAGGCTGGCATCCGTGGTCACTAGGACCCAGCTCTGTATGCCGAATCTGCGGCCCTCTAACAGATGAGCACTCTGCAACCACCATAGCAGAGACACTCTTGTCCTTGTGGACAATTTTATCCGCTGATGCATCTGCAGATGCGATCCGGACCATTTGTCCAGCAGATCCCACTGAAAAGTTCGTGCATGGAATCTGCCGAATGGAATCGCTACGTAAGAAGCTACCATTTTTCCCAGGACTCTTGTGCATTGATGCACAGATACTTTTCCTGGTTTTAGGAGGTTCCTGACTAGATCGGATAACTCCCTGGCTTTCTCCTCCGGAAGAAATACCTTTTTCTGAACAGTGTCCAGAATCATCCCTAGGAACAACAGACGTGTCGTCGGGATCAGTTGGGATTTTGGAAAATTCAGAATCCACCCGTGTTGTTGGAGCACTACTTGGGTTAGTGCTACTCCGACCTCCAGCTGTTCTCTGGATCTTGCCCTTATCAGGAGATCGTCCAAGTAAGGGATAATTAAGACGCCTTCTCTTCGAAGAAGGATCATCATTTCGGCCATTACCTTGGTAAAGACCCGGGGTGCCGTGGACAATCCAAACGGCAGCGTCTGAAACTGATAATGACAGTTTTGGACCACGAACCTGAGGTACCCTTGGTGTGAAGGACAAATTGGAACATGAAGGTAAGCATCCTTGATGTCCAAGGACACCATAAAATCCCCTTCTTCCAGATTCGCTATCACTGCTCTGAGTGACTCCATCTTGAACTTGAATTTTTGTATGTACAGGTTCAGAGATTTTAGATTTAGAATCGGTCTTACCGAGCCGTCCGGCTTCGGTACCACAAATAGCGTGGAGTAATACCCCTGTCCCTGTTGTAGGAGGGGTACCTTGACTATCACCTGCTGAGAATATAGCTTGTGAATGGCCTCCAATACCGTCGCCCTGTCGGAGGGAGACGTTGGCAAAGCAGACTTTAGGAAACGGCGAGGAGGGGACTTCTCGAATTCCAACCTGTAACCCCGAGATACTACCTGCAGGATCCAGGGGTCCACCTGTGCGGCTTTTTCTGCTGGGAGGTGACCTGGGGTAAAAAGGTGGATTTTCCGGCCGTTGCCGTGGCCACCAGATCCGATAGACCGACCCCAAATAATTCCTCCCCCTTATACGGCAATACTTCCATATGTCATTTGGAATCCGCATCACCTGACCACTGGCGCGTCCATAAACTTCTTCTGGCAGATATGGACATCGCACTTACTCTTGATGCCAGAGTGCAAATATCTCTCTGTGCATCTCGCATATAAAGAAATGCATCCTTTAACTGCTCTATAGTCAGTAAAATACTGTCCCTATCCAGGGTATCAATATTTTCAGACAGTGACTCCGACCAAGCTACGCCAGCACTGCACATACAGGCTGAGGCGATTGCTGGTCTCAGTATAACACCCGTATGTGTGTATATACTTTTTAATGTATTCTCCAGCCTCCTATCAGCTGGATCCTTGAGGGCGGCCGTATCAGGAGACGGTAACGCCACTTGCTTTGATAAGCGTGTGAGCGCCTTATCCACCCTAGGAGGTGTTTCCCAGCGCGCCCTAACCTCTGGCGGGAAAGGGTATAATGCCAATAACTTCTTTGAAATTAGCAGTTTTCTATCTGGGGTAACCCACGCTTCATCACACACTTCATTCAGTTCCTCTGATTCAGGAAAAACTATCGGTAGTTTTTTCACACCCCACATAATACCCCTTTTTGTGGTACTTGCAGTATCAGAGATATGCAAAGCCTCCTTCATTGCCGTGATCATATAACGTGTGGCCCTACTGGAAAATACGTTTGTTTCTTCACCGTCGACACTGGATTCAGTGTCAGTGTCTGGGTCTGTGTCGACCGACTGAGGTAAAGGGCGTTTTACAGCCCCTGACGGTGTCTGAGACGCCTGGACAGGTACTAACTGGTTTGCCGGCTGTCTCATGTCGTCAACTGACTTTTGTAGCGTGCTGACACTATCCCGTAATTCCATAAACAAAGCCATCCATTCTGGTGTCGACTCCCTAGGGGGTGACATCACCATTACAGGCAATTGCTCCGCCTCCACGCCAACATCGTCCTCATACATGTCGACACACACGTACCGACACACAGCAGACACACAGGGAATGCTCTGATAGAAGACAGGACCCCACTAGCCCTTTGGGGAGAAAGAGGGAGAGTTTGCCAGCACACACCCAAGCGCTATAAATATATATAGGGACAACCTTAATAAGTGTGTTCCCTTTATAGCAGCTCAAATATTATAAATATCGCCAATAAGTGCCCCCCCTCTCTGTTTTTACCCTGTTTCTGTAGTGCAGTGCAGGGGAGAGTCCTGGGAGCCTTCCTCGCAGCGGAGCTGGGCAGGAAAATGGCGCTGTGTGCTGAGGAGAATAGGCCCCGCCCCCTTTTCGGCGGGCTTCTTCTCCCGTTTTTTTGGGAACCTGGCAGGGGTTAAATACATCCATATAGCCCCAGGGGCTATGTGTGATATATTTTAGCCAGAATAGGTATATTACATTGCTGCCCAGGGCGCCCCCCCCAGCGCCCTGCACCCTCAGTGACCGCTGGTGTGAAGTGTGCGGAGAGCAATGGCGCACAGCTGCAGTGCTGTGCGCTACCTCATGAAGACTGAGACGTCTTCTGCCGCCGGTTTCTGGACCTCTTCTCTATTCGGCATCTGCAAGGGGGTCGGCGGCGCGGCTCCGGTGACCCATCCAGGCTGTACCTGTGATCGTCCCTCTGGAACTAGTGTCCAGTAGCCTAAGAAGCAAATCCATCCTGCATGCAGGTGAGTTCACTTCTTCTCCCCTAAGTCCCTCGTTGCAGTGAGCCTGTTGCCAGCAGGACTCACTGAAAATAAAAAATCTAACAAACTTTTTCTAAGCAGCTCTTTAGGAGAGCCACCTAGATTGCACCCTGCTCGGACGGGCACAAAAACCTAACTGAGGCTTGGAGGAGGGTCATAGCGGGAGGAGCCAGTACACACCACCTAGTGGTCAAACTTTATTCAAAAAATATTCCAACAGAACCTCCACTAAAAGAAATAACAGTGCTGAAGGGTCTGGTTTGAGCCTAAGGTTAGGTACATCGGGTTTTCCACTGTTGGAGTGGGTCGTAGTACAGGCCAGCGGAGGCAGGAGCGAGTGAAAGCGCTCGGTAAGAACTTTCACCGTCTGCTCGTATTGTTCATTTGGTGTTTGTGTTTAAAAAGTCCACAATGGGAGCCAAGTGCACAAGCGAGAGGTATTGCAGGTAGTATGTCTAACCAAAGTCATAAGACAAGAACGGAAATGTTTGAACTTGTAGCAACAATAAATAAGTAGAAAAAAAAAAAAAAAGAGAAAGCAAGTACACAAGTACACCGCCATATGTAGATGAGGAAGCAGTTACAGCCAGCATACAAACTATAGAAAATAATAAAAATATGAATGAAAATATGAATGTAACCTATATATGTACTAAAGAATGTCAAAGTTTTACTTAGGAGGAGAAGGCGACCTGACTGGTTTCAGCCATTTATCATGCACTCAGAGGAGTATCCAACCGGTAAAAGAGGAGCAGCAGCCTGCAGTCATTCGAGTACATATATAGTAAAACCCAAAAATAAAATTAAAAACTCAAGTAAGTAACGTCATAAACGTAGAATATCCTGTCCGCACATTTGTATTTGCCAGTAGGAAAGCGGATAGCGATAGGGTAACCCCCGGGTATTTCTTTTAGTTACCACATAAGAAGCATTCATTTCTAGTAATGCCCCTAGTCAAGATGAGCTCGGAAATGTTTGTTGGACCATGAACAGACCCTTAATACGGGATGAGAAGGATTGAATGAATACTTTGCATGACCTAGAAGCTTGTTGATTTTTTCTTTTCTTTTGCAGTATTAGAAAATTCTCTGTCTGGATAAGATCACTGGTAAACACTAATTCGGCAAATGGGAGGAACGAAAGAAGTGCAACATTACCCTTTGACAAAATCTGCAGAAGTTACGATTGGGCCTCTATGATGCTAAACCCTTTCCTTTTTTTTTCCTAGCAGCAGTGGCCCCTGACTAACTTAATCGACAGAGATTTTGTTGAATGTGAAATACATATATTGTACTCCTGCTGAGGAAGTACAAGGTATGTTAGATACCCTCAAAGACTAATGTTGCATTCCACTGTTCTAGATTCATGTCCATCACAGGTAGAGGAAATTATCTCACAAGATACCGGGTTCCCTATGAACTTAGGATGGACAGGACACTGGATTGATGGCTGAGGTAGTCCCAGTAGTGACACAGCATGCACAAGCTTTAAGGGGGGGGTAGACCAAGTAGTTAATCAATTCCGCGTAGTGCCCAATCCAGTTGTCATTTTAATAAAATCCCCTCCACCTCTACAAACTTATCGGTCACCAACCTCTATTCTGTTTTCTTCACAGTTTTCCTCTTCATCTTTGCGTTCACACAGGGTGGTACAATACATGGACCTGACTCTCCCAAGGTTACGAGTGACAGCCTGAGTATCATCTCCCAAGCCCTACATGACTGTTTACAGTCCTTTCAGCCTGAGAGTGGGTCGGTGCTGATACAATATGTTGATGACTTGTTGTGCGCTGATTCATTTGAGTTGTCCCTGGCAGATACGAAGCAGTTTCTGTTTCGTCTCTTCCAAAAGGACTCCAGGTCTCAAGAGATAAACTACAGTTGTGTAGGACAAGGGTCAAATACCTGGGACGTAGTACTGGTACATGATTTGACAATTCATACACCACATGCCTTACTGGTCCTTCAAAGTTCTGCCCGAACACGGTATGTCTCAACAGCACGATGGCACCAGTATATTACTGCAGTGTGCCTTGTCATGCACAAAGGGTGGAGGATGAGAATACTGGTGAAGGGAAATTTTGTATAGACACTGATATGCATGATGGTATGGAATATCTGAATCAGACCTTTACTACAAGACCAGAGATAAGTGACAGCCCATTGTTGAATGCAGACCTGATATTTTCTTCTTCTTTTTCTCCTCTAGAGATGTTATTTATTTTTTTTGCTCATGGTACTCTACATTGCAAACACACAACAGTTAAATTAAGATGCAAATTTGTGTTCCCTACAGCAAAAGGAGGTGTCGAAGGGGTATGGTTAGGAGTCCTCAGGACTCTGGAGAGATGGACAAGGTAAGCCAGTGGCCCCCAGGACATATCTCCCAGGCATAGCTGAGGCGGCACATGGTCTGACTCACCTAGGGTAGGGAAGGTATGTGCAAATTGGTAAGAGCTTACTGGCGTGTACCAGGGTTCTCTTCTCAGGCAAGCAGGAAAGCAATGACCTGTGTTACTTGCATGAGGAAGAACATTTGGTAAGGTAGTACTAACAGAGCCATCCCATATCCCTCCTGCAGATGGACCTTTTCAAGTAACACAAATCGACTTTGTACAGTTAAAACCCTGTAGGAATTTGAATTATGTAGTGGTGTGCACTGATGTTTTCTCAAACTGGGTAGAGGCATTTCCTGCCGCCACGGATGCTGCTGTGTTTACCGCAAAGAAAATTGTGCAAAAATTTGTGTGTAGATATGGTACCCCTAGGAGTAGGAGCAAAGTGATAGCTTGAAACTGGACTATTGTGGTCATAGACACTGCCAATAGTGTTATGTAGCATCGGAACCACTCCCAGAACCTCGCTTAACGAATCACCCTCTTCAAAATTTTTGTTTTGGTTTTTTGGAAGACAACCTTATGTCATGATTGATCCGCACAATGATCAGAAACACACCAATGAGGTGACAGTACAGTACCTTATCGAGATGAGCCAGCATTTGAGAACTTGACAAAAAGAACTAGAAACTGTTGATTCCTGGTATGCCAAATACTGTCTTGATTGTGAACCAAGAGACTGTGTGATTGTTCTTACGCTCAGGTTGCCTGACAGGTGGGAAGGACCATACCAAGTTTTGTTGACAGCACTATCCCAGTGAAAGTAGCCGAGAGAGAGACTTGGGTTCACGATTCCCATCGCAGGAAAGTCGGTAGACCGGAAGGAACTCGTAAATGGAGTGAGATCGCAGAAGTATCACCAGAGAGTATATTCCGTGAAGACTGAGAGATGGCACTGTTGAACACTACCTGAGCGTACTAAAGGATTACAGAAAGACCAGTTGTTGTAATTGATTTGCTATGCACAAGATTTGTTTTGTTATTTCTTTCTTTTCCCCGCTGACAAACATTTTTTTCAGGACATTCTATTTTGGTGTGGTTTTTCATGAGGAGTCGAGTGTGGGACTGGAACTGGTTCTGGAGGAAGGAGTGATGTCTTTATAGGATCCCAGGATCAGCCTATCCCTTTGTTAAAGCCAGAGAAAATCAAAGGTCTAGTAGTTACGGAGTTCAGAGGTAACGTGATAGGCTATTGTCTGAGGAATACTGTATTTTGTAGTTATTGTGACCCCATAATTGAAGATGAGTGCATCCAGAGATGTCAGTCTAGCAATAAGGCAGCATTTGACAGACATCCATTGAGTGATTACCACTCACTAGTGGGTAAGGTCTTAAACCAAATGGAATGTTGGATGTGTTCACAGGTACCTCTAAGACCAAAATGATGCAGGATTAGTGCCATATTCTTTAGAGTTAGCTGAGGTACTTGAATTACACGGAGGGGGAGGGGGGGGGGGGACCGGTGGACAAGGAATATAATATAACTAGACCCCCTAGTCTTAAGATCCACCAGTATCATAGATAAATCCCTGGTATGTTTAAATCTCACCAATTTCAGGAAATTGGGAGGTAATCATGAACAATCAGACAATGGCTTTTCACACAAAGCAGATAAAGAGCTCTTTAATATATGTGGAAGAAAGGTTTATGAATGGCTCTCCCCAAACTCCGAAGGTTTATGTTATCTAGGAAGGACACAACCTGAAATAATAACCCTTATTCAATGATGAAACAGACCTAGCATACGTTCCAGAAATGGAAACAATGTTCAGAGAGTGATAGGAATATATACCATGAAAATTTTATATGTCTCTTTCACAATTTGTTTGTGCTTTCTCCCTCTACCCAGCAGAACCTCTATTGAATCCGAACATCAGTGTACAAAGACGTAGGTACATGTATGTGTGAAACGTTCGTGCAAATCAGACATCATAGGCCATAGGACTGTCCCAGCATACTCTATAGGTTGAATGTCGTCCCACACCCAACCAGTGGTCCCGTGACCACCGAGTGCATATAGAGGATGTCTCGTCCTCCTCCCTGTCTTCCCCAAATATAGTCAAATGTCTGATTTGCGAAATGAATACATACGTGTGTCTAGGTCACGGATTATGTGTTTAAAATATTTTTCCTCTGTTAATAATTTATGGCAGTTATTGTTTACTACCAAAGGGTGTACTGTCGAAGTAAAAAATATTACATAGAGAGAACATGCAAACTCCACACATTATGAGTCGCTATGCTTGCGAATACGCACAGCGTGCACAGCAATATATGGTAACATATACGCATTTACACAGACATGCCACAAAGAGATATTCAACACATATTTCATACAGCACATAAATTAAACATGTCAAGCACCAGACATTATAAGGTTTTAAATTATATAATGGAGTATAACACCATGTATATGTATTAATGGAACAGAACAAGATAGACATGTCGTGCTTGGTGTCAAAGTAATCAGATTAATGTGTATGTTAATTTGATACCGGTGGTTAGATTGTAGCACATTGCAATGAGTAGTTATGATTGAATGTAGGAATATAAAGTCACAATTCTGAAGTGAACAAAAGGAGCATGTGTGGATGGAAACCAGAGGCCAGCCCCTATGATGTCAAGGCTTGCATATGAACTGACCAATGACTCATTATGAATGATAAAGTTCCCTCCCCTGGACCAATAACAGAAGACCCAGTACCAGACCTATACTCCCCCAACACACACAGTGTATAGCTGATCCCAGAGACAAGTTGTGTTTTTCTGTTACTCTGCTGCTGTGAGGGTGGAGAGAGAGAGAGAGACATGGAGCGGAGTGTGCATTGAGGGAGATGGTAACTGTATGCTGGCCGTGAGTGTATGAATTCTTTTGTAACAACTATTTCTATGAAATTGTACTCTGTAACTATATATATATATATATATATATATATATATATATATATATATATGATGGAAATAGTCGGCACTCAGGGAAAATGTAGGTACAGACCGGGGTGCCCTCCTCAAGTAAATGCACGATGTGAATGTTCGTGGTGACTGAAGCCACAGTCCACTGACCCCCTCACCACAGAAACAGGCGGCACTCCACGGATTTGTTGTGAAAAAAAATTTATGAGGCAAACTGCATGACGAGTCCAACGTTTCAACACCGCGATGGGTGTTTTTGTCAAGGACACATGGTGAAAACAAACGTGTGTTCTTGACAAAAACACCCATCGCGGTGTTGAAACGTTGGACTCGTCATGCAGTTTGCCTCATAAATTCTTTTTCACAACAAATCCGTGGAGTGCCGCCTGTTTCTGTGGTGAGGGGGTCAGTGGACTGTGGCTTCAGTCACCACGAACATTCACATCGTATATATATATATATATATATATATATATATATATATATATATATATATACACACACACACACACACACACACACACACATATATACACATATATACACACACTGTACATGTGATATATTGTATACATATCCTTTTAATAACAAATATATACATCAGTGAGCTTTGGAACTCAAGACAAATGTGTGCGTGTACTTGTTTTCTCTTAAGGGATGTAGTGTTTGCGACATTCAGCGCACTTTTATCGTATATGGTAATAAGATGCGCCTTGCGTCGGCAACATTTATTAGCGCTGGCATTTTACATATTTAGTAGAAATTAAATTGACGGGGGCGTGGCTTGGCTGGAGAAGAGAGCAGACGTGTTTCTGCTGGCCTCCCCTCTCCAGCGTTTTCTAACCCATCCTTTCGGGTGTTCACCCGCTCTGTACCCTCTCCGGGGGCTCCCATTCCCCCCCGTAGACCTCCTGAGCCCAGCAGTGACTGCCGCAGAGCCGGGGAGCAAATTTCACTGCTCCCGCACGTTGCGGCCTATACACCTCCGGAAGCCGGGGACTCGCGTTCTCCCGGCGCCTGCGATTTGAGCTCCATAGCGGGGTCGCAGCGCTGGAAAGCGGCGCGGACCTCACACGCGTTCAGGACCCTTCGGTAGCCTTCCCCAGACCCCCAGGGTGGACACCCCCTGAGGCAGCAGGTCCGGGAGACGCCTGGCAGCGGGAGACAGCGGTGGACCAGAGGGCCCAGGGGGACGCGGCGGCCATCTTTCATCACACTGAAGGAACTGAGGTAGCAGTGTGTCTGTGAATTGTGGGGGACTCTGGATTAGGGCTACACCAGGACTGGTGGCCCTCTGGCACTGTTCTCCCTCTGATCTCACTCTGGGGCCTCTATTGCGGGATTTGTGCATTCCCTTCTATGTGAAGAAATAGTCTTTTACTCGGCAGTATTTTCTTCTACTATAACTGCCCCATCTTGTGGCCTCTGGGTGTAATAGCATACATTTCTCACACAGTGTGCTGGATATATAATACATATTGTTCTGCAGACTTCATAGGACCGCAGATATCCCAGCACCTGCCGAGACGATCGGCTGCGATGTCCCCCTGGTTGAATGACCACGATATTATGATGTGACTGCTCTGAGATGATTCTGCCTATGACATGATATGACAACTCAACTTTAGATGAATGCTCCTATGACATGATATGACAACTCAACTTTTATGTGGATCCTTCCTCGATTGATATTACAGACGCCTCTTGCCTCCAGCTCCTCTATCTTTGTTGTTCACCGTTGTAATGCCTCCCAAGAAATATAAGGCCGCTAAAACTGTTTCCCAGGTGGCGTTCTTTAAACCTTCTCATCAAGCCGCAAAAACAAAAGACGCACGGGGTGGCGCCTCTAAGCCTGCTGTCCCTGTGCCCTCTCCACTTAGAGATGCGTCCGCCCCTACCACTGTTACTGCACACACCAGCTCCATCGAAGACAGCTTACGGTGGGCGCTATGAAGCATCTCCTAACGCAGTTTAAGGATGAAGTTGCGGCAGAATTTAGAGCGCCTATGAAGGAATGTCAGATCTATTGACGAGATTGGTGGCCGCACCGATCACTTAGAAACAAAAATGGGTGAAGTGGTGTCGTCGCACAACGACCTGATCTCTTCTCATGAACTGCTCCAAAATGAGGTCACGGCGCTCAGGGACAAACTCTCGGATATAGAGGACAGATCGAGACGTAACAACATAAAGCTACGTGGTGTCCCGGAGGCTGTCGCTAATAGTGCTTTAAACGATTTTGCAGTTGACCTCTTCAGCAAACTCCTTCCTTCGTACCGCTCAGTGGACTTCCTAATTGATCGTATCCATAGGCTCCCTAAAGCCAGGAACGCTCCTGATGGTGTCCCCCGGGATGTCCTTATGAGGTTACACTATTTTCACGTGAAGGAGGCAATCTTGAAAGCTGCTAGACCCTCGGATACTGCTTCGGAGGCTCTGGGCTCACTTCAGATATTCGGAGACCTGTCCCCTGCTACTTTAGTGAAACGGCGCTCTCTTTACCACATCACATCAGTGCTACGTAAAGAGAACATTCTATACAGATGGGGATTTCCTACTAAGTTGCTTATTTCTCAAGAAGGTTCTACTGTTATAACGAACGTCGAGGAGGGTAAAAAGATCCTAGCATCATGGAACTCTGCAAGCTCTTCTACACACACCTCTCCCGAGCGGGGCCTTCAGCGGGACTGGGCCTCCTCGGCTGCAGAACTTTGAGTATCGTTTGGTTTACTACATTTGCATTGATTTCATGTTTTTCTAATCAGTTTGTCATGTCGTATTTCCTATGTTGCACCAGTTCCTTGGCGATTGTTTGATGCGGGTGTTTATGTGTTATCTGAGTGTTGTTAAATTGTTTTCAAGTGTTGCCTCATCACCGCCTGTTAACTGTTTGCTGTCTGCCTCTGCTGCCCCGACTGCCGCCCACATTTCTTTGTTATAGCTGGGAATTCTACCTGAGTTTCTTTTAATCCCGGTGGCTGTCGGGGGACCAGAGATGGAGGACCGAGGAACTATATCTTGTTTAATTTTGGTTCGGGCAGATTGATCACTACCCCCCACAGTTTAATTCTGAGTCGCCATGGTTAGGCGTCCAAATGTGCCCCCGCGAGGGGTTAATGTTCTGTTCCCTTTTCCTGTTATCCTTCATCTTTTTTATCCTTTCTTTCCCTTTTCCTCTCCTTTTGTCCGGAAATGCTACACACACTTTCTACATGCCAGTTGGTTGATGATAGCTATGCAATCCCCGATAGTTTTACAATATGGTTAACATTGTTTCTGTAAATGCAAAGGGTCTTAATTCCCCACATAAGAGGAGGTTGGCACTTAATTATTTCCATAAACTTAAAGCTCAAATCTTAGCCGTCGAAGAGACTCATTTTATTAAATCTGCCCCTCCAAGGTTTACTAATGGGAGATTTCCCCATTGTTATTAGGCCAACGGGCCAGCAAAGAAGGCGGGAGTGGAAATCTTGATATCTCAGCATTGCGCGTTTTCCCTCACTTCGCAATACTGCAACCCTGAGGGGAGAATTCTAATTCTGGTTGGTACTCTTGAAAATAAAGAGGTGACACTAGTTTCTTGCTATGCTCCTAACACCAAGCAACTAGCATTTTGCAAGAAACTCTACGCTAAGGTGCAACAATTGGCCAAGGGCGCTTTACTCTTAATGGGGGACTTTAACTTGACCCTGGACCCTTTAGTTGATAACTCTGGCAAGCGGCCCTCACTCTCCAGTCAGCTCCATAGGAATGCAAAGGGCTTTAGCCAGCTACTGGCGGAATACGATCTTTTAGACATCTGGCGCATTAAGCACCCAATGGACAGAGATTACACATTTTACTCCACGGTGCATGCATCTTATTCTAGAATAGATCTAGCATTAGCAGATAAGTGGACTCTACAGTCCATCCGTAAAATCTCCATTCTCCCCATGTCCTGGTCGGATCACTCCCCACTATTCATCAAGTGGGATATTAATAGTAGAAAGGTTACCCCGGCCCCCTGGCGTTTAGGTAAACTCAGTCTTCTTCAGCCGGAGACCACACAGGCGATCCAAACCACCATGGATTATTATCTTTCTGAGAACTCTCCTCAGTAGACCTCTATCTTCACATTTTGGTGCGCCCTCAAAGCAGTAACACGAGGGACAGCGATTCAAACAGGGGCTAAACTTAAAAGGGCATATCGTAAAAAATTTGAACAAGCCGAGCTTACAGTTGTTTCCCTGGAGAGTTCTCACAAGGCACATCCACATGATAGAGCCCTCCTTAAGTCATTGAAAGAAGCAAGGGAGGCGGTAAATGTTTTCTATTTAGCAGAAGTCCAACGCAACCTACATAGACTGGACCAAAAATTCTATGTTTATGGTAACCGGGCTGGTAGACTACTGGCGAGGAAGCTGAGGGGTAAGAAAGCTAAAGAAAAAATTCATATTGTCCACACGGATAGGGGTAAGAGAGTCTATGACCCTGACGAAATTGCAAATGTCTTTGCATCCTATTACTCTAAATTATACAACTTGAAGGGGGATTCTTCTACTTTTCAACCTACAGGCATGGATGTTCAGAATTTTCTGAGCGATTTTACTCTCCCTTCGCTGTCATCGGAGTCTTGTAGCTCTCTAGGTGTACCTTGGACTTTAGCCGAAGTCGAAAGGGCTATTGACTCCCTTCCAGCGGATAAGGCCCCGGGACCCGATGGTTACCCTTCTGGTTTCTATAAATCCTTTAAGGAGAGTTTGGCCCTGGTGCTCCTGTCAGTGTTTAATGAAGCCTCAGAAGCTGGTCACTTCCCCAAAGAGATGCTGGAAGCTCAAATCATCACCATTCCCAAACCGGGAAAAAACCCTACCTCAGTCCAAAATTTTAGACCAATTGCTCTATTAAATACGGATCTAAAAATGTATGCCAAATTAATTGCCAACCGTATCAGTCCACTTCTCCCTTCTCTTATCAACCCTGATCAAGTGGGCTTTGTTTTAAACAGACAGGTTCCGGATAATACGCGTAGGGTGATTAATGTTATTGGGCATTCTGCCTGTAGAAAAGAACACCTCCTAGTTTCATCTCTGGATGCCGAAAAGGCGTTCGATAGATTGAACTGGGATTTTATGAGATTAACTCTGGACAAATTTGGCTTCTCTGGAAGGATCTTAGACTCTATCCTGGCTCTCTATTCCACACCCAGTGCGCGGGTCTTTGTTAACGGATGCCTTTCTTCACCCTTCAATATCTCTAATAGCACTCGTCAGGGCTGCCCGTTATCTCCTATTATTTTTGCGTTGGCGATAGAACCCTTGGCTGCTTGCATTAGATACCGGGACTCGATTAGTGGCCCTGTTATAGGGGGCATTTCTCACAAAATTAGCTTGTTTGCGGACGACATTTTATTATGGCTTTCTGATCCTGAGTCTTCCTTGCCAGTTCTTCATGACGTCCTTCAAGGCTATTCGGATGTTTCTTTTTATAAATGAAATACTAATAAAACTGAAGCCCTCCCGCTCAATATATCTCCGACTGTGGTCTCTAGGTTGAAGGATTCGTACAAATATGCCTGGAAGTCCTGCTCCTTGAGATATCTAGGGATTAACTTAACCAGAGAAGATAATTTGATTGAGTGTAATTATGGCCCGTTATTAAAAGCGTTTACGGAGCTGACTGGGGAGTGGATGCAACCAGGAGGTGTCTTGGCTGGGTAGGATTGCTGCTGCCAAGATGGTCTTATTGCCGAAATTAATGTACCTGTTTCGCGCCATACCAAGGCCCCTTCCCAAACTCTTCTATAATAAATTTAATCAGGTCCTGATTAGATATGTGTGGGGAGGCTCTAGACCGAAAATTGCTAAAAAGATTCTTATTCTGCCTAAACTGTCCGGTGGGGTAGCTTTCCCAGATATAGAAAATTACCATGCTGCATGTCTGATAAGTCAGTCTAGAGACTGGTTTGACACCTCGAGCCTGAAATCATGGGTTATTCTGGAAGCCTCTTGTTTGGATGCTGTTTCTCTCCCTGATTTGTTTTGGTTACCCCTGTCTGCTGCTTGGAGTAGGTCCGGATCCTGCAAGTCTATTAAAACGACCCTAGATTCATGGCATAAACTAGTACTCTCTTCGGAAGAGATTAATTTACCTTCCCCCTGCCTGTCGTTAACTGCTCTTAATAATAACTGCTAGGAGAAAAAGATTTACCAGTAGGTTTAAAATCTTATTTTCTTTTATGTCCTAGAGGATGCTGGGGACTCCGTAAGGACCATGGGGTTTATACCAAAGCTCCAAACCGGGCGGGAGAGTGCGGATGACTCCGCAGCACCGACTGAGCAAACGCAAGGTCCTCATCAGCCAGGGTATCAAACTTGTAGAATTTGCAAAAGTGTTTGAACCCAACCAAGTAGCTGCTCGGCAAAGCTGTAATGCCGAGGCGCCTCGGGCAGCCGCCCAAGAAGAGCCCACCTTCCTAGTGGAATGGGCCTTTACCGAATTTGGTAACGGCAATCCAGCCGTAGAATGAGCCTGCTGAATCGTGTTACAGATCCAGCGAGCAATAGTCTGCTTAGAAGCAGGAGCGCCAACTTTGTTGGATGCATACAGGACAAACAGAGCCTCTGTTTTCCTAACCCTAGCCGTCCTGGCTACATAAATTTTTAAGGCCCTGACTACATCCAGGGACTTGGAGTCCTCCAAGTTCCCCGTAGCCACAGGCACCACAATAGGTTGGTTCATATGAAATGAAGAAACCACCTTAGGCAAAAATTGAGGACGAGTCCTCAACTCCGCTCTATCCACATGGAAAATCAAATAGGGGCTCTTGTGGGACAAAGCCGCCAATTCGGACACCCGCCTTGCAGATGCTAAGGCCAATAACATGACCACCTTCCACGTGAGAAATTTTAATTCAACCGTTTGAAGAGGTTCAAACCAGTGGGAGTTTAGGAAACTTAACACCACGTTAAGGTCCCACGGTGCCACTGGGGGCACAAAGGGGGGCTGGATGTGCAGCACTCCCTTCAAAAACGTCTGGACTTCTGGGAGAGAAGCCAATTTCTTCTGGAAGAATATAGAGGGCCGAAATCTGTACCTTAATGGAGCCTAACTTCAGGCCCATATCCACTCCTGTCTGTAGAAAGTGGAGAAAACGGCCCAGATGGAAATCTTCCATAGGAGCATTCTTGGCTTCACACCAAAATACATACTTCCTCCAGATACGGTGATAATGTTTTGCCGTCACCTCCTTCCTAGCCTTTATCAGAGTAGGGATGACTTCCTCAGGAATACCTTTCCCAGCTAGGATTCGGTGTTCAACCGCCATGCCGTCAAACGTAACCGCGGTAAGTCTTGGAACACGCAGGGCCCCTGCTGTAACAGGTCCTCCCTGAGAGGAAGAGGCCACAGATCTTCTGTGAGCATTTCCTGAAGATCTGAGTACCAGGCCCTTCGAGGCCAATCTGGAACAATGAGTATTGTCTGCACTCTTTTTCGTCTTATGATTCTCAATATTTTTGAGATGAGAGGAAGAGGAGGGAACACATAGACCGACTGAAACACCCATGGTGTCACCAGGGCGTCCACCGCTACTGCCTGAGGGTCCGTGACCTGGCACAATACCTCCGCATCTTCTTGTTGAGGCGTGACGCCATCATGTCTATTTGAGGAATTCCCCAAAGACTTGTTATCTCTGCAAAAACTCCTTCATGAAGTCCCCACTCTCCTGGATGAAGATCGTGTCTGCTGAGGTAGTCTGCTTCCCAGATGTCCACTCCGGGAATGAAGACAGCTGACAGAGCGCTTACGTGATTTTCCGCCCAGCGAAGAATCCTGGTGGCTTCCACCATCGCCACACTGCTCCTTGTCCCGCCTTGGTGGTTTACATGAGCCACGGCTGTGACGTTGTCTGATTGAATCAGAACCGGTAGGTTGCAAAGAAGATTCTCCGCTTGTCATAGGCCGTTGTATATGGCCCTCAATTCCAGTATGATGATGTGTAGACAAGCCTCCTGGCTTGACCATAGTCCCTGAAAATTTCTTCCTTGTGTGACTGCTCCCCATCCTCGGAGGCTCGCGTCCGTGGTCACGAGAACCCAGTCTTGAATGCCGAACCTGCGACCCTCTAGAAGGTGAGCACTCTGCAGCCTCCACAGGAGGGACACCCTGGCCCTCGGGGACAGGGTTATTTTCTGATGTATTTGTAGATGGGACCCGGACCACTTGTCCAGAAGGTCCCACTGAAATGTCCTCGCATGGAACCTGCCGAAGGGGATGGCCTCGTAGGCTGCCATAATTTTTCCCAGAACTCGAGTGCATTGATGAACAGACACTCTTTTTGGTTTTAGCAGGTCTCTGACCATGTTCTGGAGGTCCTGGGCTTTTTCCAATGGGAGAAAAACCCTCTTTTGTTCCGTGTCCAGAATCATGCCTAGGAATGATAGCCGAGTCGTTGGAACCAATTGTGACTTTGGCAGATTGAGAATACAACTGTGCTGTTGCAGCACTCTCAGGGAGAGCGACACGCACTTCAGCCATTGATCTCTCGATCCCGGCTTTATCAGGAGATCGTCCAAGTATGGGAAAATTGTGACTCCCTGCCTGCGCAGGAGCACCATCATCTCCACCATCACCTTGGTGAAAATCCTCGGGGCCGTGGAAAGCCCAAACGGCAACGTCTGAAACTGGAAATGACAGTCCTGTATAGCGAATCTCAGGTACTCCTGATGAGGGGGATATATGGGGACATGAAGGTATGCATCCTTTATGTCTAGTGACACCATAAAATCCCTACCTTCCAGGCTGGATATTACAGCTCGGAGCGAATCCATCTTGAATTTGAACTTTTTCAAGTACAGGTTTAGGGATTTTAGATTTAAAATGGGTCTGACCGAACCATCCGGCTTTGGGACCACAAACAGGGTTGAATAGTACCCTTTTCCCTGTTGGACCAGGGGAACCTTGACAATCACTTGCTGTTGACACAGCTTTTGAATTGCAGCTAACACAACTTCCCTCTCCGGGGGTGAAGCTGGCAAGGCCGACTTGAAAAATCAGCGAGGGGGCACCTCTTCGAATTCCAGTTTGTAGCCTTGGGAAACAATTTCCATCGCCCAAGGATCCACGTCTGAAAGAACCCAGATCTGGCTGAAAAGTCGAAGACGTGCCCACACTGGTGCGGACTCCCTCAGTGGAGCCCCCGCATCATGCGGTGGATTTTGTAGAAGCCGGGGAGGACTTCTGCTCCTGGGAACTAGCCGAAGCAGGCGTTCTCTTTCCTCTGGCAAGGAAGGAGGAGCCCCGACCTCTTCTGGACTTATGCGACCGAAAGGACTGCATCTGATACTGTGGAGTTTTCTTTTGCTGCTGGGGAACAAAAGGTAAAAAGGTAGATTTACCCGCGGTAGCTGTGGAAACCAGATCCGCGAGCCCATCCCCAAACACTTCACCCTTGTAAGGTAAAACCTCCATATGCTTCTTTGAGTCTGCATCACCCGTCCATTGGCGGGTCCATAGAGCTCGTCTCGCAGAAATAGCCATGGCATTGGCTCTGGAACCCAGCAGCCCAACGTCTCTTTGAGTGTCCCTCATATATAAGACTGCGTCTTTAATGTGGGCTAAGGTCAATAAAATGATATCCCTGTCCAGGGTATCAAGGTCAGCTGACAAGGTATCTGTCCACGCTGCAACTGCACTACACACCCATGCCGATGCTACTGCCAGTCTGAGCAAAGCACCTGTATGCGCATAAATAGACATTAAACTAGTTTCCTGTCTGCGATCAGCAGGATCCTTGAGGGCTGCCGTGTCCAGAGACGGTAGCGCCACCTTCTTGGGCAGGCGTGTTAAAGCCTTGTCCACCCTGGGACAGGATTCCCAAAGTACCCTGTCCTGTGCAGGGAAAGGATACGCCTTAAGAACCCTTTTGGGAATCTGCAGTTTTTTATCTGGAGTTTCCCAAGCCTTTTCAAATAACTCGTTAAGCTCATGGGATGGGGGAAAGGTTACCTCAGGTTTCTTTTCCTTATACATGCGCACCCTCGTGTCAGGGACAGAGGGGTCATCAGTGATATGCAAAATATCTTTTTTTGCATTAATTATATACTGAATACTTTTGGCCACCCTTGGATGTAATTTTGCATCATCGTAGTCGACACTGGAGTCCGAATCCGTGTCGGTACCAGTATCTGCTATTTGGGATAGGGGACGTTTTTGAGACCCAGAAGGGCCCTGTGACCCAGTCCAATCTGTGGATTGACTCCCTGCTTTTTCCCTGGACTCTGCTTTGTCCATTCTCTTATGTAATGAGGTCACACTTGCATTTAACATATGCCACATGTCCATCCAATCATGAGTCGGCGTTGCCGACGGAGACATACCACTCATCTGCTCCACCTCCTCCTTGGACGAGCCTTCCGCTTCAGACATGCCGACACGCACGTACCGACACTCACACACACACAGGGATATATCTATAAGGGGACAATTCCCCAACAAGGCCCTTTGGAGAGAGAGTATGCCAGCACACACCCAGCGCCAACTGACACTGGAATAAAAACCCAGATATAGCGCTTTTTATATGTATAACAAATGTGTATACACTCACTGTGCCTTACAAATGCCCCCCCGCCGCCCCCCTCTTTTCAGCCCTCTGTCACCGTGTTCAGCAGGGGAGAGTCCGGGGAGCCAGCTTCTCTGCAGCGTTCTGTGGAAAAAATGGCGCTGTTAGTGCTGAGGGATCAAGCTCCGCCGCCTCCAGCCTAATGTACCCTGTTGCCAGTCCAGAGGTTTATATTGCTGTCCAGGGCGCCCCCCCTGCGCCCTGCACCCATCAGTGCCTTCAGTGTGTGTGTAGTGTGTGGGAGCAATGGCACGCAGCGTTACCGCTGCACGCTTACCTCAGTGAAGATCTGAAGTCTTCTGCCGCCTTGAAGTCTTCTTTTCTTCTTATACTCACCCGGCTTCTATCTTCCGTCTCTGCGAGGAGGACGACGGCGCAGCTCTGGGACGAACGGCGGGGTGAGACCTGCGTTCCGACTCCCTCTGGAGCTAATGGCGTCCAGTAGCCTAAGAAGCAGAGCCTATCATTTAAGTAGGTCTGCTTCTCTCTCCTCAGTCCCACGATGCAGGGAGCCTGTTGCCAGCAGTGCTCCCTGAAAATAAAAAACCTAACAAAATTATTTTTCAGACTAACTCAGGAGAGCTCCCCTGAAATGCACCCTCTCTCTTCTGGGCACAAAATCTAACTGAGGTCTGTAGGAGGGGCATAGAGGGAGGAGCCAGTGCACACCCATACTAAAAATTCTTTGTAGTGCCCATGTCTCCTACGGAGCCCGTCTATACCCCATGGTCCTTACGGAGTCCCCAGCATCCTCTAGGACGTAAGAGAAAATAAGATTTTACTCACAGGTAAATCTATTTCTCGTAGTCCGTAGTGGATACTGGGGACTCCGTAAGGACCATGGGGAATAGACGGGCTCCGCAGGAGACTGGGCACTCTAAGAAAGATTTAGTACTACTGGTGTGCACTGGCTCCTCCCTCTATGCCCCTCCTCCAGACCTCAGTTAAGGAAACTGTGCCCGGAAGAGCTGACATTACAAGGAAAGGATTTTGGAATCCAGGGTAAGACTCATACCAGCCACACCATTCACACCGTATAACTTGTGATAAACTTACCCAGTTAACAGTATGAACAAACAACAGAGCATCAACCAATGGATGCCAACATAACATAACCCTTTATTAAGCAATAACTATATACACGTATTGCAGAAAGTCCGCACTTGGGACGGGCGCCCAGCATCCACTACGGACTACGAGAAATAGATTTACCGGTGAGTAAAATCTTATTTTCTCTAACATCCTAGTGGATGCTGGGGACTCCGTAAGGACCATGGAGATTATACCAAAGCTCCCAAACGGGCGGGAGAGTGCGGATGACTCTGCAGCACCGAATGGGCAAACACAAGGTCCTCCTCAGCCAGGGTATCAAACTTGTAGAATTTTGCAAATGTATTTGAACCCGACCAAGTAGCAGCTCGGCAAAGCTGTAATGCCGAGACCCCTCAGGCAGCCGCCCAAGAAATGCCCACCTTCCTTGTGGAATGGGCTTTCACTGATTTTGGATGCGGCAATCCAGCCGCAGAATGAGCCTGCTGAATCGTGTTACAGATCCAGCGAGCAATAGTTTGCTTTGAAGCAGGAGCACCCAGTTTGTTGGATGCATACAGTATAAACAGCGAGTCAGTCTTCCTGACTCCAGCCGTTCTGGTTACATAAATCTTCAAAGCCCGGACTACATCAAGCAACTTGGAATCCTCCAAGTCACAAGTAGCCGCAGGCACCACAATAGGTTGGTTCAAATGAAAAGATGACACCACCTTTGGCAGAAATTGCGGACGAGTCCGCAATTCTGCCCTGTCCATCTGGAAAACCAGATAGGTGCTTTTACATGACAAAGCTGCCAATTCTGACACACGCCTAGCCGAAGCTAAGGCCAACAGCATGACCACTTTCCACGTGAGATACTTTAGCTCCACAGTCTTAAGTGGCTCAAACCAGTGGGATTTCAGGAAACCCAACACCACGTTAAGATCCCAAGGTGCCACTGGTGGCACAAAAGGGGGCTGAATATGCAGCACTCCCTTAACAAACGTCTGAACCTCAGGCAGTGAAGCCAGTTCTTTTTGAAAGAAAATGGACAGGGCCGAAATCTGGACCTTTATGGACCCTAATTTTAGGCCCATAGTCACTCCTGACTGTAGGAAGTGCAGGAATCGACCAAGCTGGAATTCTTCTGTAGGGCCTTCCTGGCCTCACACCAAGCAACATATTTTCGCCATATACGGTGATAATGCTTTGCCGTCACGTCCTTCCTAGCCTTTATCAGCATAGGAATAACTTCATCCGGAATGCCTTTTTCCGCTAGGATCCGGCGTTCAACCGCCATGCCGTCAAACGCAGCCGCGGTAAGTCTTGGAACAGACAGGGCCCTTGTTGCAACAGGTCCTGTCTGAGAGGCAGAGGCCATGGGTCCTCTGTGAGCATTTCTTGCAGTTCCGGGTACCAAGTCCTTCTTGGCCAATCCGGAACAATGAGTATTGTTCTCACTCCTCTTTTTCTTACAATTCTCAGCACCTTTGGTATGAGAGGAAGAGGAGGAAACACATAGACCGACTGGAACACCCACGGTGTTACTAGTGCGTCCACAGCTATCGCCTGAGGGTCCCTTGACCTGGCGCAATACCTTTTTAGCTTTTTGTTGAGGCGGGACGCCATCATGTCCACCTGTGGCAGTTCCCGTCGATTTGCAATCTGCGTGAAGACTTCTTGGTGAAGTCCCCACTCTCCCGGGTGGAGGTCGTGCCTGCTGAGGAAGTCTGCTTCCCAGTTGTCCACTCCCGGAATGAACACTGCTGACAGTGTGCTTACGTGATTCTCCGCCCAGCGAAGAATTCTGGTGGCTTCTACCATCGCCACCCTGCTCCTTGTGCCGCCTTGGCAGTTTGCATGAGCCACTGCGGTGATATTGTCTGACTGGATCAGAACCGGTTGGTCGCGAAGCAGGGTCTCCGCTTGACTTAGGGCGTTGTATATGGCCCTTAGTTCCAAGATATTGATGTGAAGGCAAGTCTCCTGCCTTGACCACAGCCCTTGGAAATTTCTTCCCTGTGTGACTGCCCCCCACCCTCGGAGGCTTGCATCCGTGGTCACCAGGATCCAGTCCTGAATGCCGAATCTGCGACCTTCGAGAAGGTGAGCACTCTGCAGTCACCACAGGAGAGACACCCTTGCTCTGGGGGATGGGGTGATTAACCGATGCATCCGAAGATGTGATCCGGACCACTTGTCCAGTAAGTCCCATTGGAAGGTATGGAACCTGCCGAAGGGAATGGCCTCGTATGATGCCACCCTCCTTCCCAGGACTCGAGTGCAGTGAAGCACTGACATCTGTTTTAGTTTTAATAGATTCCTGACCAGTGTCACGAGCTCCTGAGCTCTCTCTATCGGGAGATAAACCTTTTTCTGGTCTGTGTCTAGGATCATGCCTAGGAGAGGCAGACGAGCTGTAAGAACCAACTGCGACTTTGGAATATATAGAATCCAGCCGTGTTGCCGTTTCACTTCCGGAGAAAGCGATACGCTGTTCAGCAACTGCTCTCTTGATCTCGATTTTATGAGATCGTCCAAGTACGTGATAATAGTGACACCTTGCTTCCGCAGGAGCACCATCATTTCCGCCATTACCTTGGTGAATATTCTCAAGGCCGTGGAGAGACCAAACGGCAATGTTTGAAATTGGTAATGACCATCCCGTACCGCAATTCTGAGGTACGCCTGATGAGGTGGATAAATGGGGACATGAAAGAATGCATCCTTTATGTCCCGAGTCACCATAAAATCTCTCCCTTTCAGGCTTGCAATAACCGCTCTTAGCGATTCCATCTTGAACTTGAACCCTTTCAGGTATATGTTCAGGGATTTTAAATTCAATATGGGTCCGACCGAACCGTCTGGTTTCGGGACTACAACATGGTCGAATAATAACCCCCTCCTTGTTGAAGGAGGGGAACCTTGACCACCACCTGAAGATACAATTTATGAATTGCAGTTAACACTGTTTCCCTCTCGTGGGGGGAAGCCGGCAGGGCCGTCGGTGAGGGGGCATCTTCTCAAAGTCCAGCTTGTATCCCTGAGACACAATATCTATTGCCCAGGGATCTAACAGGGAGTGAACCCACTTGTGGCTGAACTTATGAAGGCGTGCCCCCACCGGGCCTAGCTCCGCCTGTGGAGCCCCAGCGACATGCGGTGGATTTTTGTAGAGGCCGGGGAGAACTTCTGTTCCTGGGTACTAGCTGTGTTGTGCAGCTTCTTTCCTCTGCCCCCGCCTCTGGCAAGAAAGGACGCACCTCTGACTTTCTTGTTTCTTTATTCGAAAGGCTGCATTTGATAATGTCGTGCTTTCCTAGGCTGTGCAGGAATATAAGGCAAAATATCAGAATTACCAGCTATAGCTGTGTAGACCAGGTCCGAGAACCCTTCTCCACACAATCCTCCGCCTTCCACATGCCTCTTAAGTCGGCATCATCTGTCCATTGCATATTCTACAGGACACGTCAAGCAGAAATCGACATAGCTTTGACTCTAGGACCCAGTATACTCATGTCTCTTTGGGCATGTTTTATATATATATATATATATATATATATACACACACACACACACACACACACACACACCAATCACTTAAGACAGCATCTTTAATATACATATATATATATATCTATATGCATACTAGGGTCTCAATCTCTGCTGATAAGGTACCTGTCCACGCTGCCACAGCGCTATAAACCCATGCCGACACAATCGCCGGTCTGAGTAGTATACTAGAATGTGCACGCTATCTGCAGGATCCCTGAGAATAGCTAGTGCTACCTTCTGTGCAAACGGGACACCCTAGGGGAAGATTCCCATCACATCCTGGCCCTAGTGGGGAAAGGATACTGCTTGAGAATTTTTTGTGGGAAGCTGCAGTCTCTTGTCTGGAGATTCCCGCTCTTTTTCCTTATGAGAGGAGGGAAATTTACCTCAGCTTTCTTCCCCTTAACATGTGTACCCTTGTGTCAGGGACAAATGAGTCATCAGTGATATGCGAATCATCTTTTATTACAATAATCATATATTGAATACCTTTCAGCCATCTTGGCTGTAACTTTGCATTATCGTAGTCGACACTGGAGTCAAACTCCGTGTCGATATCAGTGTTTATTATTTTGGATAGTGAGCATTGTGAGACTCTGAAGGTCTCTGTGACATAGGGACAGACATGGGTAGATTTCCTGTCTGTTCTCTAATCTTTTGTGCAATAAATTCACCTCAGCTCTTACACATATCCAAACAGGTGTCGGCGTTGTCGACAGAGACACCCTCTCACACACATATTTGCTCTATCTCCTCCTTAGGGGAGCCTTTTACCTCAGACATGTCGACACACACGTACCGACACACCACACACACAGGGGATGCTCTATTTGAAGACAGTTCATCCACAAGACCCTTTGGAGAGACAGAGAGAGAGTATGCCAGCACACACCCCAGCGCTATATGACCCAGGAATCACACAGTAACTTAGTGTTAACCCAGTAGCTGCTGTATATATTGTTTTTACGCCAAATTTATGTGCCCCCCCTCTCTATCGTGCAGGGGAGAGCCTGGGGAGCTTCCTCTCAGCAGATCTGTGGAGAGAAAATGGCGCTGGTGAGTGCTGAGGAAGAAGGCCCCGCCCCCTCAGCGGCGGGCTTCTCCCGCGATTTTGTGTAAAATTAATGGCGGGGGCTCATGCATATAACAGTGTCCAACTGTATATATGCTGCTTTTGCCAGGAGGTACTTAATTGCTGCCCAGGGCGCCCCCCCCTGCGCCCTGCACCCTACAGTGACCGGAGTGTGTGGGTGTAATGCGGGAGCAATGGCGCACAGCTGCAGTGCTGTGCGCTACCTCATATGAAGACAGGAGTCTTCTGCCGCCGATTTCGATGTCTTCTTGCTTCTGGCTTCTGGCTCTGCGAGGGGGACGGCGGCGCGGCTCCGGGAACGGACGACCAAGGTTAAGATCCTGTGTTCGAACCCTCTGGAGCTAATGGTGTCCAGTAGCCTAAGAAGCGCAACCTAGCCGCAGTTAGTAGGTTTGCTTCTCTCCCCTCAGTCCCTCGTAGCAGAGAGTCTGTTGCCAGCAGATCTCTCTGAAAATAAAAAACCTAACTAAAATACTTTCTTATTAGCAAGCTCAGGAGAGCTCACTAAAATGCACCCAGCTCTGTCCAGGCACAGATTCTGAGGTCTGGAGGAGGGGCATAGAGGGAGGAGCCAGTGCACACCAGTAGTACTAAATCTTTCTTAGAGTGCCCAGTCTCCTGCGGAGCCCGTCTATTCCCCATGGTCCTTACGGAGTCCCCAGCATCCACTAGGACGTTAGAGAAATTAAAATGCTTAGAGTATGCATCCTTTTACTGATCAGACTTACGATGGGATACTGTAAATGTGTCTGTAAGCTGGCAGCATGAGGAGCATGAATATGAGGTGTGAGTGAGAATGCAGAATCAAGCATGATCTGGAGAGAATGGATCAGTAATATGCCCAGCAAAAGAAACGATTTAGAAGGAGATATAATTACACATCATCTTATCCATGTTCAACGGACATGAAAGAGATTTGCCCACGCATAGTGTGGCTGCTGTACTTGGAAAGGTGCCAGCTTTACATTTAATTTCTATTTGAACAAGTGCAAGTATCACAAAGGCATCAGTTAGTACGTGCTGCCTAAGGGTCTGGAGACGGAAAAAAAAAAAAAGCGAACTTGTAAAAGTTTGAACATATTATATTAAACCACATGAGAAACATTTGTTTTTCTTGAAATACAAGTAAAAGATAAATAAGAAATATGAAAGTTAGGTACAAACCAGCAAGGCAATGAAGGTACCCATAATGCACTAGGCAGTACTTACTGGCAGAGTTCCTGGCAACGAAGCATCAAAAAACGACACAGTTGAGTTTGGAGGAGCAGCAAACTTAACTTGGGAACTTGAAAAAAGCTTGGAGATGGAATTAATCTGAGCATGGACTTCAAGCCCAACAACACTCTCCCACGGCAGAGAACTGCAAGAGGAGAAAAAATAAGATTTTACTTACCGATAAATCTATTTCTCGTAGTCCGTAGTGGATGCTGGGGACTCCGTCAGGACCATGGGGATTAGCGGCTCTGCAGGAGACAGGGCACAAAAATAAAGCTTTAGGATCAGGTGGTGTGCACTGGCTCCTCCCCCTATGACCCTCCTCCAAGCCTCAGTTAGGATACTGTGCCCGGACGAGCGTACACAATAAGGAAGGATTTTGAATCCCGGGTAAGACTCATACCAGCCACACCAATCACACCGTACAACTTGTGATCTGAACCCAGTTAACAGTATGACAACGTAGGAGCCTCTGAACAGACGGCTCACAACAAGAAACAACCCGATTTTTTTGTAACAATAACTATGTACAAGTATTGCAGAAAATCCGCACTTGGGATGGGCGCCCAGCATCCACTACGGACTACGAGAAATAGATTTATCGGTAAGTAAAATCTTATTTTCTCTAACGTCCTAGTGGATGCTGGGGACTCCGTCAGGACCATGGGGATTATACCAAAGCTCCCAAACGGGCGGGAGAGTGCGGATGACTCTGCAGCACCGAATGAGAGAACTCCAGGTCCTCCTTAGCCAGGGTATCAAATTTGTAGAATTTTACAAACGTGTTCTCCCCCGACCACGTAGCTGCTCGGCAGAGTTGTAATGCCGAGACCCCTCGGGCAGCCGCCCAGGATGAGCCCACCTTCCTTGTGGAATGGGCCTTGACAGATTTAGGCTGTGGCAGGCCTGCCACAGAATGTGCAAGTTGAATTGTGCTACAAATCCAACGAGCAATCGTCTGCTTAGAAGCAGGAGCACCCAGCTTGTTGGGTGCATACAGTATAAACAGCGAGTCAGATTTTCTGACTCCAGCCGTCCTTGAAATATATATTTTCAATGCCCTGACAACGTCCAGCAACTTGGAATCCTCCAAATCGCTAGTAGCCGCAGGCACCACAATAGGCTGGTTCAGGTGAAACGCTGACACCACCTTAGGCAGAAAATGAGGACGCGTCCGCAGTTCTGCCCTGTCCGAATGGAAAATCAGATATGGGCTTTTATACGATAAAGCCGCCAATTCTGACACTCTCCTGGCTGAAGCCAGGGCCAGTAGCATGGTTACTTTCCATGTAAGATATTTCAAATCCGCCGATTTGAGTGGCTCAAACCAATGGGATTTGAGAAAATCCAAAACTACATTAAGGTCCCACGGAGCCACTGGGGGCACAACCGGGGGCTGTATATGTAGTACTCCTTTTACAAAAGTCTGGACTTCAGGAACTGAAGCCAATTCTTTCTGGAAGAAAATCGACAGGGCCGAAATTTGAACCTTAATGGACCCCAACTTGAGGCCCATAGACAATCCTGTTTGTAGGAAATGTAGGAATCGACCCAATTGAAATTCCTCCGTGGGGGCCTTCCTGGCCTCACACCACGCAACATATTTTCTCCAAATGCGGTGATAATGTTGTGCAGTCACCTCCTTCCTGGCTTTAATCAGTGTAGGAATGACCTCTTCTGGAATGCCTTTTTCCCTTAGAATTTGGCGTTCAACCGCCACGCCGTCAAACGCAGCCGCGGTAAGTCTTGGAATAGACACGGTCCCTGCTGAATCAGGTCCCGTCTAGAGGTAGAGGCCACGGATTTTCCGTGAGCATCTCCTGAAGTTCCGGGTACCAAGTTCTTCTTGGCCAATCCGGAGCCACGAGTATCGTTCTTACTCCCCTTTGCCGTATAATTCTCAGTACTTTGGGTATGAGAGGCAGAGGAGGAAACACATACACTGACTGGAACACCCACGGTGTTACCAGAGCGTCCACAGCTATTGCCTGAGGGTCTCTTGACCTGGCGCAATACCTGTCCAGTTTTTTGTTGAGGCGAGACGCCATCATATCCACCTTTGGTTTTTCCCAACGGTTCACAATCATGTGGAAGACTTCTGGATGAAGTCCCCACTCTCCCGGGTGTAGATCGTGTCTGCTGAGGAAGTCTGCTTCCCAGTTGTCCACTCCCGGAATGAACACTGCTGACAGTGCTATCACATGATCTTCCCCCAGCGAAGAATCCTTGCAGCTTCTGCCATTGCTCTCCTGCTTCTTGTGCCGCCCTGTCTGTTTACGTGGGCGACTGCCGTGATGTTGTCCGACTGGATCAACACCGGCTGACCCTGAAGCAGGGGTTTTGCCAGGCTTAGAGCATTGTAAATCGCTCTTATCTCCAGTATATTTATGTGAAGAGACATCTCCAGGCTTGACCATACTCCCTGGAAGTTTCTTCCCTGTGTGACCGCTCCCCAGCCTCTCAGACTGGCATCCGTGGTCACCAGGACCCAGTCCTGTATGCCGAATCTGCGGCCTTCTAACAGATGAGCACTCTGCAACCACCACAGAAGAGACACCCTTGTCCGTGGCGATAAGGTTATCCGCTGATGCATCTGCAGATGCGATCCGGACCATTTGTCCAGCAGATCCCACTGAAAAGTTCGTGCGTGGAATCTGCCGAATGGGATTGCTTCGTAAGAAGCCACCATCTTTCCCAGGACTCTTGTGCATTGATGCACAGACACTTTTCCTGGTTTTAGGAGGTTCCTGACAAGTTCGGATAACTCCATGGCTTTCTCCTCCGGAAGAAACACCTTTTTCTGAACCGTGTCCAGAATCATTCCCAGGAACAGCAGACGTGTTGTCGGGGTCAACTGAGATTTTGGAAAATTCAGAATCCACCCGTGTTGTTGCAGCACTACTTGGGTTAGTGCTACTCCGTCCTCCAGCTGTTCTCTGGACCTTGCCCTTATCAGGAGATCGTCCAAGTAAGGGATAATTAATACGCCTCTTCTTCGCAGAAGAATCATCATTTCGGCCATTACCTTGGTAAAGACCCGAGGTGCCGTGGACAATCCAAACGGCAGCGTCTGAAACTGATAATGACAGTTTTGCACCACGAACCTGAGGTACCCTTGATGTGAAGGGCAAATTGGGACATGCAGGTAAGCATCTTTTATGTCCAGGGACACCATAAAGTCCCCTTCTTCCAGATTCGCTATCACTGCTCTGAGTGATTCCATCTTGAACTTGAATTTTTGTATGTACAGGTTCAAAGATTTCAGATTTAGAATAGGTCTTACCGAGCCATCCGGCTTCGGTACCACAAATAGCGTGGAGTAATACCCCTTTTCCTGTTGTAGGAGGGGTACCTTGACTATCACCTGCTGAGAAAACAGCTTGTGAATGGCTTCCAATACCGTCGCCCTGTCTGAGGGAGACGTTGGCAAAGCAGACTTTAGGAACCGGCGAGGGGGAGACTTCTCGAATTCCAACCTGTAACCCTGAGATACTACCTGCAGGATCCAGGGGTCCACCTGTGAGCAAGCCCACTGCGCGCTGAAATTCTTGAGTCGACCCCCCACCGTTCCTGAGTCCGCTTGTAAAGCCCCAGCGTCATGCTGAGGGCTTTGCAGAACCCGCGGAGGGCTTCTGTTCCTGGGAAGGAGCTGCTTGCTGCCCTCTCTTACCCTTTCCTCTGCCTCGGGGCAGATATGACTGTCCTTTTGCCCGCTTCTTATAGGACCGAAAGGACTGCGGCTGAAAAGACGGTGTCTTTTTCTGTTGGGAGGGGGTCTGAGGTAAAAAGGTGGATTTCCCGGCAGTTGCCGTGGCCACCAAATCCGATAGACCGACGCCAAATAATTCCTCCCCTTTATACGGCAATACTTCCATATGCCGCTTGGAATCCGCATCACCTGACCACTGTCGTGTCCATAAACTTCTTCTGGCAGATATGGACATCGCACTTACTCTCGATGCCAGAGTGCAAATATCCCTCTGAGCATCTCGCATATAAAGAAAAGCATCCTTTAATTGCTCTAAAGTCTGTAAAATACTGTCCCTATCCAGGGTATCAATATTTTCAGTCAGGGAATCCGACCAGACCACCCCAGCACTGCACATCCAGGCTGAGGCGATGGCTGGTCGCAGTATAACACCAGTATGTGTGTATATACTTTTTAGGGTAGTTTCCAGCCTCCTATCAGCTGGATCCTTGAGGGCGGCCGTATCAGGAGACGGTAACGCCACTTGTTTTGATAAGCGTGTGAGCGCCTTATCCACCTTAGGGGGTGTTTCCCAGCGCGCCCTAACCTCTGGCGGGAAAGGGTATAATGCCAATAACTTTTTTGAAATTAGCACTTTTCTATCTGGGTTAACCCACGCTTCATCACATACATCATTCAATTCCTCTGATTCAGGAAAAACTACAGGTAGTTTTTTTACCCCCCACATAATACCCCTTTTTGTGGTACTTGTAGTATCAGAGATATGCAAAGCCTCCTTCATTGCCGTGATCATATAACGTGTGGCCCTACTGGAAAATACGTTTGTTTCTTCACCGTCAACACTAGATTCAGTGTCCGTGTCTGGGTCTGTGTCGACCGACTGAGGTAAAGGGCGTTTTACAGCCCCTGACGGTGTCTGAGACGCCTGGGCAGGTACTAACTGGTTTTCCGGCCGTCTCATGTCGTCAACTGATTTTTGTAATGTGCTGACATTATCACGTAATTCCATAAACAAAGCCATCCATTCCGGTGTCGACTCCCTGGGGGGTGACATCACCATTACCGGCAATTGCTCTGCCTCCACACCAACATCGTCCTCATACATGTCGACACACACGTATCGACACACAGCAGACACACAGGGAATGCTCTATTGAAGACAGGACCCCACTAGCCCTTTGGGGAGACAGAGGGTGAGTTTGCCAGCACACACCCAAGCGCTATAATATATATGGGAACAACCCTATATAAGTGTTGTATCCTTATAGCAGCTTAAATATAGTAATATCGCCAAAAAAGTGCCCCCCCCTCTCTGTTTTACCCTGTTTCTGTAGTGCAGTGCAGGGGAGAGTCCTGGGAGCCTTCCTCACAGCGGAGCTGAGCAGGAAAATGGCGCTGTGTGCTGAGGAGAATAAGCCCCGCCCCCTATTTCGGCGGGCTCTTCTCCGGAGTTTGTGAGATCTGGCAGGGGTTAAATACATCCATATAGCCTCAAGGGCTATATGTGATGTATTTTTTAGCCATAAAAAGGTATTATACATTGCTGCCCAGGGCGCCCCCCCCAGCGCCCTGCACCCTCCGTGACCGCTGTGTGAAGTGTGCTGACAACAATGGCGCACAGCTGCAGTGCTGTGCGCTACCTCAGGAAGACTGAAAAGTCTTCTGCCGCCTGCTTCTGGACCTCTTCCATCTTCGGCATCTGCAAGGGGGGTCGGCGGCGCGGCTCCGGGACCGGACTCCATGGCTGGGCCTGTGTTCGATCCCTCTGGAGCTAATGGTGTCCAGTAGCCTAAGAAGCCAATCCATCCTGCACGCAGGTGAGTTGACTTCTCTCCCCTAAGTCCCTCGATGCAGTGAGCCTGTTGCCAGCAGGACTCACTGAAAATAAAAAACCTAAAAACTTTTTCTAAGCAGCTCTTTAGGAGAGCCACCTAGATTGCACCCTGCTCGGACGGGCACAAAAACCTAACTGAGGCTTGGAGGAGGGTCATAGGGGGAGGAGCCAGTGCACACCACCTGATCCTAAAGCTTTATTTTTGTGCCCTGTCTCCTGCGGAGCCGCTAATCCCCATGGTCCTGACGGAGTCCCCAGCATCCACTAGGACGTTAGAGAAAGGTGTTTTACACTGTTGGTTGGGTGCTTTACATCACATTTATTTTAGAAGGCATCTGAGAATTACGGTCATGCTTAGTCCTTAGAACTGTGTGTGACTGGAGGGACTATAAAGCTGGCATTTGTAAATCTAGAAATGAGCATAGCCCAGCATGATTTTCTTTGGTGTTGGTGAACATCAATGAGTGATCATGCCTCAAAACATAGCACTAGAAAGCTGTACTGGGAAGCTGGGATTTGCATTTCTCAAAAGATTGTGAACCCAACCTTAAGGAGACGCAGGGAACAACTATTTCTCTAAAATGTGAGATAAGCAATACCCAGACGTGGGCAGACTAATCAATGGTTTTATCTGTTAGGATTTTCAATGAACACATTGCATGACCTGGGTTTCTTTTCAGTGAGACTCTCTTAGGAGTCTTTTAAATCTGACAGTAATCCAGCAGCACTATTGTTTATTGATCTTTCAGTCATAAAGCACTTCAGCTTAAAGCAGATAAGAGCAAAGAGAACATTTTATGTTTTAAATTCCTCTATTTACTTGAACAGCATTACTACTCACTCTGCATGCAGTGGCTTAGTCCTATGGCCCTCATTCCAAGTTTATTGCTAGCCGCCGTTGTTCGCTGCGTAACGATCATTTAAAAAAAACTGCAAAACTACGCATGTGTATGGGCCGCAATGTGTATGCGCGACGTACAGGTACAAAGAGCATCGTTGTTTAGCACTGCTTCTAGCGACGATTCCGTTCGCACAGCCGATTGCAAGGAGATTGACAGGAAGTGTGAGTTTATGGGTGTCAACTGACCCGTTTTCTGGGAGTGTTTGGAAAAACGCAGGCGTGTCCAGTCGTTTGCAGGGCGGGTATTTGACGTCAATTCCAGGACCTTCGTCGCAGCAATCATCACACAGAATAAGTAACTACAGGGCTGGTCTTGTTTTGCACAAAATGTTTTGTACCGCTCGGCTGCACATGCGTTCGCACTCTTAAAAAGCGAAAATATATTCCCCTGTGAGCAGCGACTATGCCTATGCACGGCTGCTAATAGTAGCTAGTGAGCGATCACCTCGGAATGAGGGCCTATGTGTCTGGCCTGCACTAATAATGGTAGTTTCAAAATCATTTTCATCAATTTGGCACTCTGTGGAATCTGAACATAAATGGGCAAAAATACAAAATGTTCATTCAGGTAAGGTTCACATCAATCAAACCAGATCGCAACTGCCCTCCCATGTGACATACTGACACACTACTTTAGTACCTGTTCAACAGCAAGGAAGCAAACTCTACCACACTATTGTTAAAACAAAAGAAAATATGTGCTTCCATTTCTTCATTTTGTTGTTGTATAAACAAATGAGTTAAGCTGGATACACACTGGTCGATATATCGGCCGTTCAATTATCGTGGGCACAGCGGTGGCTATGTACCAGCATTACATCTGTGAATGACGTTGTGTAGCGACATATCGCATCGGTAATGCAGCACAGCCAATGGACGGTATATCTGTAAATGTGCACTTACCAATCGCAGATAGGTCTGCAGATCGGCAGTCGTCCTAGTGTGTACCCAGCATTAGTGGTCCTGTAAATTATACATCCTTGCTGTATGTGGTAAATGAAAAACAAATATATACAGTACAGTACCTAAACATTTTTTCCTTACAATTAAGCAATCTGGTCATTGGGTATCAGATGTGGAAAATAGGTGCTTCACTTTAATACAAATAGCGCAAATTAATAATTCCAATGATTTTTATACTGTATAACAATAACATAATGTTTTGCAGAATAACCTTTACTCCCATTCCAGATTAATGCCCGCTTTAAAAACCACTGCATAGCAACAATCAAGGACTTTTGCATAACGAAGTGACTGACATACATACAATGCACATGAAGATCTATGACCACTGTAATGTACATGTATGTATAATTGTTTACATTTGATCTGAATTTACTTATTCTGAATGAACCGAGTATAGATTATCCCACAGCGACACCCGTCAGAACACCATCGTCGGAACCCAAAACAGGTCAGGTTCCAGACGCTGGAATCCCGAAGGAGAGTACAGCCGGGAGGGTTAGGGTTTGGCTGCGGGGGTGGAAGGGGTTAGGTTTAGGCTCCACCTGGGAGGGTTAGGCTGTGGGGGGGGGGTTAGGTTAATCACCACTGGGGAGGGGGAGGGGGGGATTAGGTTTAGGAAGTAAGGGGGAGGGTTGAGGTTAGGGTTAGCCTGTGGAAAGGGGGGGGGGGGTTAGGCACAAAGGCGGAGGTTAAGGTTAGGCTGCAGTTAGAGAGGGTTAGGGTTAGGGGGTTGAATATTTACCTTGCCCCTGATGGGATATTGACCATCGGGATGCCAGTAACAGTATTGTGGCCACTGGCATCCCATCCGCCGGTTTGCATACCGATCCTACAGTGCGATGTGGTTGATGATAGAACTTTAGTGGCCTGCACAGAGCGCTTTCACACCAAACATTTTTTTTTTATGAACATCACTTTGTGCACAACAGAATTTCATGCTGAAACAGGAAATAGCTTTTCCCAAACTGCTGCCACACAGCACAAAGTTGGAAGTGCACAATTTAAAAAAAATTTAATTTATAGTATGCTTTAGCGTTAAGATTCCCCTTCAGTGGATTTAAGGAGCCAGGCCAAACCATGTTTAACAGCCCCAAAGCATTATATCTCTCCACAAAGTTTACAGTTGTTAACAAGCATTTGGGTTTGAAGCGTTTTCCTTGCATCTGTGAAGCCCAGATTCATCCGACAGATGATGAAACAAGATTCATCACTCCGGAAAACACAATTCTACTGCTCCATGGTCTAAAGGCAGTGTATTTTACACCACTCCAGCCAAAGCTTGGTATTGTGAATTGTGATATGAGGCTTGTCTGCGGCAGCTTGGCAATGGAAACTCAATACATGAAGGTCCGGTTAACAGTTCTTGTGAGGTTGTTGCTCCCAAAGATAGACTGGAACTCGTTAGTGCAACCTTGGAAAATTTTCTGCACTACACGCTTCAGCTTTTACGTTGATGGCCTACTGCTTCATAGCTGAGTTTTTGTATCTCCTAGAAATGACTTCTACTTCACAATAACAGCACATACAGTTCGCCAGGGCAGCAACTGATTTGTAGAAAAGATGACATCCAAAGACAGTGCCACGCTGAAGTTACTGAGCTGCTTATTACTACTGTACCTGTTCTACTGCTAGTGTGACTATGGAGACTGCATGACTGTATGCTTGATTTTATGCACCTGTTAGCTATGGACAGAGCTGGAAAGGTCAAACACATTATGAAGTCAATCCAATTAGACGCAAGTTTGTGAAAGTGAATTGGTTTACTAAAACTTGCATATATTGCAGAAGTGTGCACACCTGAGGAATGCAAGATCCAATCGCAAAACGGTTAAAAAAGTAAAAAGCAACCTGGAAAAACTGCATGAAAAGTGGAGAAACCATCCTGTACCCAAAAAAGTAACAACTGAGATAGCAGGTAGTGGGGATGTAGTTAAGATGCTGTGAGGGTTAGGCTGCAGGGCAGGGGAAGTTAGGTTTAGGCACCACGGTTAAGGCCCATACACACTAAAGGACATGACCAATGTGAAAATAAGATTTTACTCACCGGTAAATCTATTTCTCGTAGTCCGTAGTGGATGCTGGGAACTCCGTAAGGACCATGGGGAATAGACGGCTCCGCAGGAGACTGGGCACAATTAAAGAAAGATTCAGGACTATCTGGTGTGCACTGGCTCCTCCCCCTATGACCCTCCTCCAGACCTCAGTTAAGATACTGTGCCCGGAAGAGCTGACACAATAAGGAAGGATTTTGAATCCCGGGTAAGACTCATACCAGCCACACCAATCACACCGTACAACTCGTGATATGAACCCCGGTTAACAGTATGATAACAACGGAGCCTCTGAACAGATGGCTCGCTATAACAACCCGATTTGTGGAACAATAACTATTTACAAGTATTGCAGACAATCCGCACTTGGGATGGGCGCCCAGCATCCACTACGGACTACGAGAAATAGATTTACCGGTGAGTAAAATCTTATTTTCTCTGACGTCCTAGTGGATGCTGGGAACTCCGTAAGGACCATGGGGATTATACCAAAGCTCCCAAACGGGCGGGAGAGTGCGGATGACTCTGCAGCACCGAATGAGAGAACTCAAGGTCCTCCTCAGCCAGGGTATTAAATTTGTAGAATTTAGCAAACGTGTTTGCCCCTGACCAAGTAGCAGCTCGGCAAAGTTGTAAAGCCGAGACCCCTCGGGCAGCCGCCCAAGGTGAGCCCACTTTCCTTGTGGAATGGGCTTTTACCGATTTAGGATGCGGCAATCCAGCCGCAGAATGCGCCAGCTGAATTGTGCTACAAATCCAGCGAGCAATAGTCTGCTTAGAAGCAGGAGCACCTAGTTTATTGGGTGCATACAGGATAAGAAGCGAGTCAGTTTTCCGGACTCCAGCCGTCCTGGAAACATAAATTTTCAAGGCCCTGACTACGTCCAGTAACTTGGAATCTTCCAAGTCCCTAGTAGCCGCAGGCACTACAATAGGTTGGTTCAAGTGAAAAGCTGATACCACCTTAGGGAGAAACTGGGGACGAGTCCTCAATTCTGCCCTGTCCATATGGAAAATCAGATAAGGGCTTTTACATGACAAAGCCGCCAATTCTGACACATGCCTGGCCGAAGCCAAGGCCAATAACATGACCACTTTCCACGTGAGATATTTCAGATCCACAGTTTTAAGTGGCTCAAACCAATGTGATCTCAGGAAACTCAACACCACGTTGAGATCCCAAGGTGCCACAGGAGGCACAAAAGGGGGCTGAACATGTAGCACTCCCTTTACAAATGTCTGAACTTCAGGCAGTGAAGCCAGTTCTTTCTGGAAGAAAATCGACAGAGCCGAATTCTGGACCTTAATGGAACCCAATTTTAGGCCCATAGTCACTCCCGACTGTAGGAAGTGCAGAAAACGACCCAGCTGAAATTCCTCAGTAGGGGCCTTCCTGGCCTCACACCACGCAACATATTTTCGCCAAATACGGTGATAATGGTTTGCGGTTACTTCTTTCCTGGCTTTTATCAGCGTAGGAATGACTTCCTCCGGAATGCCCTTTTCCTTTATGATCCGGAATTCAACCGCCATGCCGTCAAACGCAGCCGCGGTAAGTCTTGGAACAGACAGGGCCCCTGCTATAGCAGATCCTGTCTGAACGGTAGAGGCCATGGGTCCTCTGATATCATTTCTTGAAGTTCTGGGTACCAAGCTCTTCTTGGCCAATCCGGAACCACGAGTATCGTTCTTACTCCTCGCCTTCTTATTATTCTCAGTACCTTTGGTATGAGAGGCAGAGGAGGGAACACATAAACCGACTGGTACACCCACGGTGTCACTAGAGCGTCCACAGCTATCGCCTGAGGGTCCCTTGACCTGGCGCAATATCTCTTTAGCTTTTTGTTGAGGCGGGACGCCATCATATCCACCTGTGGTCTTTCCCAACGGTTTACAATCAATCGGAAGACTTCTGGATGAAGCCCCCACTCTCCCGGGTGAAGGTCGTGTCTGCTGAGGAAGTCTGCTTCCCAGTTGTCCACACCCGGAATGAACACTGCTGACAGTGCTAGCACGTGATTTTCCGCCCATCGGAGAATCCTTGTGGCTTCTGCCATTGCCCTCCTGCTTCTTGTGCCGCCCTGTCTGTTTACATGGGCGACCGCCGTGATGTTGTCTGATTGGATCAGAACCGGTTTGTTTTGAAGCAGGGGACTTGCTTGGCATAGGGCATTGTAAATGGCTCTTAGCTCCAGGATATTTATGTGTAGTGAAATCTCCTGATTTGACCACAGCCCTTGGAAATTTCTTCCCTGTGTGACTGCTCCCCAGCCCCGAAGGCTGGCATCCGTGGTCACCAGGACCCAGTCCTGTATTCCGAATCTGCGGCCCTCTAGTAGATGAGCCCTCTGCAGCCACCACAGTAGTGACACCCTGGTCCTTGCCGACAGGGTTATCCGCTGCTGCATCTGGAGATGCGACCCGGACCATTGGTCCAACAGGTCCCACTGGAAAATCCTTGCGTGGAACCTTCCGAATGGAATTGCTTCGTACGAAGCTACCATTTTTCCCAGGACTCGCGTGCATTGATGTACCGACACCTGTCCTGGTTTTAGGAGGTTTCTGACTAGAGATGACAACTCCTCGGCTTTTTCCACTGGAAGAAACACTTTTTTCTGGTCTGTGTCCAGAATCATTCCCAGGAATAGAAGACGTGTCGTCGGGACCAGCTGTGACTTTGGGATATTGAGAATCCAGCCGTGCTGCTGCAGCACTTCCCGAGAAAGTGCTACCCCCACTAACAACTGTTCCTTGGACCTCGCCTTTATCAGGAGATCGTCCAAGTACGGGATAATTAAAACCCCCTTCTTCCGAAGGAGTATCATCATTTCGGCCATTACCTTGGTAAAGACCCTCGGTGCCGTGGATAACCCAAACGGCAGCGTCTGGAACTGATAGTGACAGTCCTGTACCACAAACCTGAGGTACACCTGGTGAGGAGGGTAAATGGGGACATGCAGGTAGGCATCCTTGATGTCCAGGGAGACCATGTAATCCCCCTCGTCCAGGCTCGCAATAACCGCCCTGAGCGATTCCATCTTGAACTTGAATCTTTTGATATATGTGTTCAAGGATTATAAATTTAAGATGGGTCTCACCGAACCGTCCGGTTTCGGTACCACCAACATTGTGGAATATTAACCCTTTCCTTGTTGAAGGAGGGGTACCTTGCCAATCACTTGCTGTGAATACAGTTTTTGGATAGCCACCAACACTGCCTCCCTGGCAGAGGGAGTTGCTGGTAAGGCAGATTTTAGGAAACGGCGGGGGGGAGACGCCTCGAATTCCAGCCTGTACCCCTGAGATACTACTTGAAGGATCCAGGGATCCACCTGTGAGAGAGCCCACTGTGCGCTGAAATTTCTGAGACGGGCCCCCACCGTACCCGGGTCCGCCTGTGAAGCCCCAGCGTCATGCTGTGGACTTACCGGACGCGGGGAAGGACTTCTGCTCTTGGGAACTGGCTGTATGCTGCAGTTTTTTCCCTCTACCTTTGCCTCTCGGCAGAAAGGATGCGCCTCTAGCCCTCTTGTTTTTATGGGGCCGAAAGGACTGTACTTGATAATACGGTGCTTTCCCCTTATAAGGCAAAACTTCCATGTGCCTTTTTTCTGGCGGCAATGGACATTGCGCTTATTTTTGATGCCAGCCGGCAAATATCCCTCTGTGCATCACGCATACATAAGACAGCGTCTTTTATATGCTCTATTGTCAGCAAAATATTGTCCCTATCCAGAGTATCAATATTATCCGACAGGGAATCTGACCACGCAGCAGCAGCAGCACTGCACATCCATGCCGATGCAATCGCTGGTCGCAATATAATGCCCGTGTGTGTGTAAATAGCTTTTAGGGTAGCCTCCTGCTTTCTCTCAGCAGGTTCCTTTAGGGCGGCCGTATCCGGAGACGGTAGTGCCACCTTTTTTGATAAACGTGTAAGCGCTTTATCTACCCTAGGGGGTGTTTCCCAACG